>NW_020220443.1:0-38585 GCF_003070985.1 Temnothorax curvispinosus | reverse complement strand
GACATTTGCGACAAGCTTAAAGAAGTGCTAGACACTTCCGACCGTTCTCTGTTAGTAATCAAAATGTGACAAAGAGTGATATAATAAATTTAAGATTAGACTGTACAGAGCATTTCGTTAAAAAAAAGAAAGATAAAGAAATCATCACTGGATTGGAGATACTTCTTTTTTCTCATGGTATATATTATATTACATCTGACACGTAAATACAATGGCAGTTTTAGCGTGAGTAAATAACAATAGTATACTCGACGAAGGAGAGAAACGATTCCTCGAGAGATAAACAAACGAGAAAACGAACGTCTAATCAGAAAACGCTTGTACTGTGCACGTGAAAGCTATCCAATTAATATGGGTCCATTATTCACTAGATCGCGATCTAAACAATTTGTGCCAATCCTTTGTGTTTTTCTTTTTACTGCAATCTGAACTCTTCTAAAAATACATATATATTTGTAGTAATCAAATTATTATATAATTAGAATAATTACTAATACGCTACATTTTTCGGACTTTTAAAAGATAGGCTCAAGTGAAGCAATTGGATGATAAATAAGTTTCCGATAATAGGAATGATAGCTCTAATTTTGTAACCGCAGTTAAATAAATATCAGTTTTCCATATTTTTACGATAAGTGATAGTTCTATACATTATCGATAAAACTTTGTTTGGTCAATTCAGTTACTTCACTTCATTGAAGGTTATTCTAAATTACGGAAATCATTTTATAAAAAAAATAATATTAATATAATGAATATTCCATATCTTTCTTCTTCTCCCTTATCCTCTCGTCCTTTCTATCTCTATCTACATTTGCTCTTAATTTTACTTTTATCTTATCTCTAATTCTATTATTTTAATTCTCGTTCCCAAATTTTTCGTAGTCGCTCTTCAAACAAGAGCTTTGCTCAGGCATATCAATAACATCATGGTCGCGATCTCTGTCTTTACAAAACCGGCAGAGTTTCCGATCCTGGGCGTCAAGCTCATCGTGTGATCTCTGTGATCAATGTGATTATTGTGATCCATGTGATCTATGTGATCTCTGTGATCGTAAATCGACGTCGTGGAGTAAGGTGTAAACGATGTCGATCCGCAAACCGTACCCATGATGAGTTCCTGGGTCGACCCCATAAGTATCCTAAAGTTATAATCGTGCAGGTCCAACTGCGAGTACATGAAGACGGGCAGTCTGTCGGAGAGGATCCACAAGTTGCCATTTCGATCGACCTGTCCAGGTAAAAACGAGATTGCGATATGACAATCAGAAATTAATAATAAAACAAAAAACATAGAGAAAGAAATCATATTAATAAAATTAAAGTATCAAAGACGGTTTATTTAATTCGTAATTTCACGAATAATAAAAATACGGAGAACATAAGAATTACGTTTGCCAAATTATTGTTGAACTAATTAATCACACTTTTTTTTTTCTTTTTTTTTTTTTTTTTTTTTTTTTTATTTTTTTTTTTTATATAAAAATATAACGGATAATTATTTTCAGTTATAACTAGATTATGAACGTAAAATTTTCCTATCGTGATTGCTTTGGCAACTCATAATGTGTGATGGCATATAATCTATTAAAGCTTGCGGTATATAATAATAAGTAATTATAATTAATGCAATAATTTATTATTGATTGAGTAATGGGCGTCAAGCTTTGATAGATTCGCGGTTTACCTTAAGATCGTTGGGAAAAATCATGGTGACGTTATCCTGGTAAACGTAGCCCTGCTGCTGCACGGTGAATTTATTCTGCGGTCTCCAACAGGCGATGGCGTTTAGATTCGTAAGCGCGTAAAAGAGAATTCCGGTTTTCGGATCCAGGAAGCTGACGCTGCTCTGGCCGTTGGGTCCACGTGAGCCCAGCGTTTGGAATTCGTGGGACGTTTCTGTGACAAACGCGTGAAATGAGACTTTGACAAACACCTCCCGTAAAACATTCGTCCTTCGGATGACGTACGTGTGAAATCCCAGGCTATATTTCATTTTTCTTTACTTTAAGCGATCTATTCCTTAAAATTCTTTAAGTTGACCCCGATAAAAACAGTCACGTCACATTCACGTCAAATCCACGTAATTTACGTGGACTACGTGGATGCAGATTTATCCACAAACTATCCACATAGATGCAACATTCTTTTTTCATCACTACATCGAAGTCTTTTATCATCAAAATATCAATGTAGATTCTCTGTAGATATATATCTATTAAGAGATATGTACAGGGAATTTTTATCGACATTTCGAGGATAAAAGACTTCGATTAGTGATGAAAAAAAAACGTTGCATCCATGTGGATAGTTTGTGGATAAATCTACATCTACGTAATTTCTATTAAAGATTATAATTAATCAATGAAAGTATTATTATACTGCGTTTATATGGCAATGTCATAGCTTTTAATGGATAATCAATAGTGAATTATAATTTGATGCTGCAATTATACTTTGTATACTGCAAGTGGAATAAACTTGTATTGAATAAGATTTTGTATGCAATTGCCATGTCGATTGACACATTTTAGCCCTAGTCGGTGCATCAGCAATTTATGTTTCTGCATTATTTCTAAAGTTTCATTAACAAAAGATTTCCTTATTTTTGTCTAGTGAGGTCCTTGTAAGGATTTGATAAGAATGTTTTAACTTTATAAATATACTTTTTTCATAATAGTTATTTGTGTAACAAGTGCTGTAAGATGAAAATTCACAGGTGCGGAGTTGACGCACGAGCCGAAAGCGAGTGCGGTCACCGCACCCGGGAATTTTCATCTTTACGCACGGCTTGCACACCCTATTTTATGTTGCAAGTGCGTGGAAAGTGGTCTATCACGCACGCGTAGCGTGCGTAATGGGCCACTTTCCATGTACGTGTTACATAAATATATTTACGAACACAAAATTTCATAATGAGCCGGCACTGGTTTCTGACATTCACCCGACATTAAGAAATATTATATCATATATCCAATTCAAAATTTTATTACTCTTTTTAAACTGAATTTGTTTCTTAAGATGATTTTTGAACAATTATATATTTGCGCTGGTTATGACATATGTAGACTATATATAACGTTTACATCAAATTATCTACCACGTAAGGCAGTTGGCTCACGATGCAGAAGTCCCGAGTTCAAATCCCACCAAGGTAAGTGTGTTTTTCAAATACGAAAAAATATTTATAATCATAGACTGCATCTTAAGGGGATGCTGGAGCCGTCTGTTTTACCGGCATTTTTTGTCGGCACGTAGCGTCGTATTAATTTGACAGAATTAAAAATCCTTCTCCAGAATTGCAGTACATACATTAATGACTCAGGGGGAACTCCGATTTTATATAGAAAACGAGAAAAAATTACGGAAGTACAGATTTCCTTATCCTACTTTTATCCCAATATGGCGTCTCGAGTTGCGGCGAGCTGTCAGCTCGTCACAAGATGTATTTCATATAAGAGATATACCATTGGTACGAACGCGAAAACAAGTTCCCCCGAATTGCACAACAAGAAAAACATCGATAAACCCTCCAAATCAAGATTTGGAAGCGTAATATAAAAGTATAATGTCGATGTGCATCGTGCGTATGTGTGCGTGCAATGTAGCGTGCTATCCTTGTCTATATCTTTGTCTATACAAGGACAGATATAGTCGATAACATAGAAAATGGTAATTTTGTCGGGTATACAGACGGCTCCAGCATCACATTAAACACGTGAACATCATCTTATATATTATAAATAATTTTTTAATGTCTTTAAGATAAATCTACTAATAAATAAAGAGCTTAGAGTCACAACAAGGTGTTTGTGTTAAAATATTATATTAAAATTAAAATTTACAAACGTTTTGTTATTTACAAACTTCTGTTATTAGATAATGTTCAGTGTAATAAAAGTAATTTAATAACAAGAAATAAAGTTCAAAAATAGGCATAGTTCGCTCTAAGTATTCATCGCAAACCCGTAGATCATATTAAAGGCAGCAATCCTAGTCTGATCTTATATTTAAGATCGTTTTAAGTCTGGTCAAAATCAGTCTTAAGACTCCATCTATAGCTACAATGAAATGACTATAGCGGGATAGTACTTATATATGAATACCGGCCTAAATAATGAGTAGGCAACAGATTCAAAACCGGAAGGTACTCATCAGACAGAAGTTCGGCATCATTCTATTTGTTTAATACGGCGATTTGATCTTTGATATGTATCATTTCGGAGACTGTTCATTTCAGGACTGGAAAACCTAATATTATCCGTGTGAAAGAAGGTTCTTGGTTTAAAATCTGAACATTCTCCCAATTAAAATCGTGGTTAGCATCTAATAAATGGAAGAAAATGATGAATCCCTTTCTACTCAACTTTCATTTGTTGAATACCTTCCGGTTTTGAATTCGTTTCTCATTCATTAGCATCATATGTTCCTTTACGCTTCCTTATTTCCCCTCTTTTCCTTCCCTCTTTATATGTAAGAACACGTTCTCTCGTGTCTATCTGTCAATATTGTTCTGGCTTTTAATAACATGAGTTGCAGTCTTATAATATGATACTGTACAGAAAATATTTGAGAGCCTCATTTCACAACTCTTACATACATATGTACACTCAAAAAAATTATTTGCTAGAACATAAATTTCTGTGAATTTAATTTCCACAATTCAAAGAAGTATTACGTAGGCTCGAGAAAATACTTTAAACTCAGAACAATGTTTTCTTAAATCTATCCAATACTTCTTTGAATTAAGGAAACTAAATTCAAAGAAATCTATTTTCTTGCAAATAATAAATTTTTGTTCAATGTATTCATCATAATTATCTTTTACTTTTAATTTTGATTATATACGTTAATATTAGTAAACCTTTTTTTATATAATTACAATTTTTACTATGTCACTTCCACATTAAAGAAACACGATTTACGTTTATTGTTAATTTTACGCGTGTGATGTTATTTTTTAAAAACATACCCGCAGCACTGGCACGCTGAGGATCGCGCAATAACCTTGTACTGACGGAAAATTCCATGCCGCTGGAGAGTGGATGATAGTACATGGTGCTGTAACCATCACCAGTCGGCGCGAGAGCCATTCCGAACAGGCCGTCATTCCATTGGAACGATATTCCCGACACCTTGAAATCTCCGCCCTGAGAAAGACAACACACCATTTGAGCTCGCTGTGAAACTTCGCTCAGACAATGCGTTTATCTCAATTTATCAAAGACTTTTGCCCATTGTATATCAATAAGTATTCTTAATTAATGAATTACATGTAGAACTAATAAATTTACTGCGACTAGCGTAATTGAAGATTATCAAAATTAATAGTTATTTATGCATAATCGTTAGCTTCGCGTCAACGTATTTTGAACAGATCGAAAAGAAATAAACCCCGAAAGACAAACGCGTGCATTTTTGAACTCCACCGACCATCGGATCCGGATGGAAAGAGTGATGCTTGACGAGCCAGGACTTGCGAAGATTCCAGGAGTAGACGACGAGACCCGGGCCGCCCAGATCGCCCAGGTAGCCGTACGAGTCCTCGCACGAGTAATCTTCGACGGCGATGTTGGCGAACAGGGAATCGGCGGTCCTCTGGTCGGACGGTATAACGTATTTGCGCAGCATACGATCGGTCGCCAGGTCGTAGACGATCAACGCAGGCGGCGCCTGCTGCTCGGGGTTGCCCAGGATGTCCGTCAGCCCCGTGTCCAGAATCCAGAGCCGGTTGCAACGGTCGGCGCGCACGCGAAACGTCGAGACGATCTCCGGCACGCCGGCGGCGCCGTATTGATGGGCCTCCCAGGAAGGATACGGGATTAAGGGTGGCGACTCGCGCGTGTCTGAAAGCCAACGAGCTCTGATACAACCAATGACGACCCCCGGAGAAAAGGAAAGAGATTTGTCAATCAAGTTCCGTTTGTCTTCCTTTCAATTTAAAATTTTTTGAAAATTTTCGCGTGCAGATTTATTTCTAATAATTAGCAGTTATATATATAATACGAGTCGATGGAAAAATAATTTAACAGACATCATCAGAGAATTGGAAAAAAATAACAAAGAGTATTTAAATCTGTTTATATTTATGAGAAAAATATTATTAACCCTTAAAATCTACATGGTCCTTATATGGACCTCGCATATGAACTTTTGATCGCGTATAAAGCTGGATCTAATCAATCAATTAATCTTAAAGAATTATATATGAAATAGGGGTAGAAAAGATTGGAGAATATAATAGAATTAGAAAAGTTGCCAATGATTAATATTAAATTGTCTAAAAACATCAATTTTTGAAGAGTTTCAAGTGGTTGAGACTTGAGATGTAGTCTTTAAAGGTTAATATAAATATAATTAAAATTATTAATGATTCCTCGAACATTTGTCATAAAATTGTAAATTATATTATGTTAGACAAGTAATTACGCTATTTCTCAGGGCTTTTTGAGCAGGTAATTGTAATTTTGAGAATAAGACTAATCACCGTTGAGCCAAATGTAATTGAGACTGGCGGCAACTCCCTGCCTCCATCTCGGCACCGTAATGAAGAGCCGATCGCCGACCACCTCCAGACCCAAGGGTAGGTTGTCCTCCTGCTTGTAATCCGGGAAGAGCCTCTTAATGTCGTTGTTCGGCCACTCGTAATCGATCTGCTTCCATCGGTAAGCGACCCGCAGCTTGCCGATCGCGCCGTTCAGCAGGACGATCAGAAACGCGGCTGCGACGACGATCGACGACGCCCGGCACCGCATTGTCATTACTCTGATAAGAATATCGTACGCAATTTACCTCGTTATAAATCTAGATCGTTCCTTAAGAAAAATTAATATTTCCAGTTTGTTTAAAGTTTCCTCGAATTGAAATTAAATCTGACATTTTTTTTATTAAGTTTAATTTATATGTAAATAACGTTTAATAATTAAATTTAATATTAATTTAAGCTCGCGAGTTGGTATTTTGTACATTGCACTCATTATTAATGTCTATATTTAGTTACTACTTTTATGCAGGCATAAATAAGAATCCTGAAGGAGATAGATCGCGATTGCATTTCCAGTTTTTCCTTGAAAGCCGACGGCCTTCGCGGTACATAGTTACCGCGACTCGCTAATAATTAATACGCACGCGTGACTAATTGTGAAGTCGCGGAAATGAGGTCTGTCTATCAACGCCCACACGTGTGAAAGACAATCGTTTGCGAAACGAAAATGAATAATAAATGATGAGCAATCAATAATGGTGAGTGTGAATTTAATATTTTTTCTAGCTCGTTTATTGTCCAAAATAAATGTTTCAATTTAAAATGTAAATAAGCATGTTAAAATTTCAATAAATTTCATGTATTTTAATAATACGCATCATAGATGCTGAGGAATTTTTTGGTTGGCCTGTCAGATATATGCTGACAATAAAATATTATCGCATTATATTATATTTTATTTTTATTATATTCGAATCTTTTACGTCACAATTAATTATTTTCATTTATTCAATTCAATTCACGACTTATACTTGTTCAATTTATTATTTAAAACTTAACTTTCAAGTTTATAACTTCAAAATTTTTTTATCTTGCGATTTTTATTATTTAAAATATAAATTTTTACATAACAATATTTGATTTATTCTCTACTTCACACAGGAATATCTTGTTTTATTGTAGCAAGAAGAATCCGCAAAGTAATCAAAAGAGAATCAACATAGTAATCTCGCATGTGTTTCACAAATGTCTTGGCTCTTTTATATCATTTCAATGACATAACGGGTCGTGGAAAGAACGGTACTGGAGTCGGTGCTTACAGAAATTGGGCGGTCTCCAAGTTTTTATTCTCCAAGCATATGATGAATGAGTACGAAGAAACATATTAAACCGAAGCGTGATCATTGAAAAAACTTTTCTGAGACAAATCGTCCAATCTTTATCGCGTGATTATTCGTCATCAAATTTTAATTTCTTTCATCGATAAAGTGAAAGGTCAGAAAAACCTTAATCAATATCAGAAGTCAAAAGTAAAATAAATTAAAATAAATTCAGAATTAAGTTCTTCCGACGAAATATTAATAATTATTCTTTAATTAATTAAATCTACATATTATTAAGGGGTCATGCCTAGTTGGAAGGGCATGATTTTCGGGGATTTTTATAAGAAAGTCAATTTATTTTTTCTTACAACAAAAAGTTGATATCAAAAGTACATATATTGAACAACATTCAGAATTTTTTTTGTTGAAAAATATTGCAAATTAAGGAAGTGACGGCCACTCCTGATTTTTCAGAGGTGTCGTGCGGTGACCACGATAACTCCAAGCTAAATCATCTGAAATTAAAAAACCAAAAAGATTCTGTTAATATATGAATATATCTTGTTCGTGAACAAAGGATTTTTTGAAAAAATAATTTTTGACAAAATGGCGGCCGTTTTAAGCAAAAACGCAATTATTCGGGCTCTTAATTTTTCGTTTTTCTTCAATAAAAAAAAGTTTTTATTAAAAAAAAACCTCCTTCGTTCACGAACAAGATATATTCATATATTAACAGAATCTTTTTGGTTTTTTAATTTCAGATGATTTGGCTTGGAGTTATCGTGGTCACCGCACGACACCTCTGAAAAATCAGGAGTGGCCGTCACTTCCTTAATTTGCAATATTTTTCAACGAAAAAAATTCTGAATGTTGTTCAATATATGTACTTTTGATATCAACTTTTTGTTGTAAGAAAAAATAAATTGACTTTCTTATAAAAATCCCCGAAAATCATGCACTTCCAACTAGGCATGACCCCTTAAATAATTACTTGTGTCAATCAGAAAAGTTAATATTGCTTGATTATTCCAGAAGCTTAATTTATGGAAATTCCTAAATCAACTGAAAACTATATTAACGTATCCCACTTAATTAAAGGAACATTTACTCGAAGCTGATTTAAACAAAACATTTAATAGATTCTTAAAATTTTGTTTGCAGAAATAATTTCTAAATATGATCTCAGAAAGTATAATTTCCATGCGGATATTTTATAAATGGTTTTCAAAAACTCAAGTCGCTATAATATCCTAATACCTGTGGTGCATTATTATACAAACAAGAAAACTAACGCAAGAATAATCTAAGAGTGCCAACATGGTATATTTACACTCCAAGAACTGATAATTCGCTATCGCATTTGTCATCAGTCGAGTGATTGCTGGAGAATCGTCGAAGGTCATTGCTGATCCGTTAGCAGTTTTTTCATAGAACGTCATTTGTAATTTTAAGTAACGTTTCTTAACTGAGACTCGTTCAAGCGCATCTTTATGATTCAACATCACTAGAGAAGCGTGTTTACTAGCGACTAAAATTAAAGATTGGTAATTGAAATTAAAATTAAAATTAGGAATTAACAATAAGAACGAGAAGTTTTTAATTTAAAAGCCGAAATTACATAAAATATAATATAATCTTAAATGCTGTCACAATATTACGCAATTATGAGCATGCGATAAATTAATTAGTAAGCATCATAAATTACAAATCAAAATATTTCAATTTCTTCATATAAATAAATGCAATATTTTTAATTTTTTGTTTGAATAGTGATTTTTTAAAACTCTTCGTCTCCTCTTGAACTGTTCGATCTTTCATAATTAATAGCGACAAATTTACATACAAAAGAAATGTTTGCAAAACGAGATAAAAAACATATTCGCATGACGAAATGATAAATTTTAATCGAAACGACGTTATTCGCCATGAAAATTCAATGTTCTTTCTCTCGCGAGAGGAGAGCTGCAATTTTGTTTCAGTGGAACGTACAGAATCGCCGCGACAGATTTTCTATGTTTAAGGTAGTTGTATCACAAAACCCATTTTCATAGGAATCTTTTAAAATTTGAACAGCATATTAATGCAAACACGCTCTACACCCACGTGCAAGTAGAAAAAGCTTGACTATACCAAAGTTGAAATAATGGAAATCAAACTTAGCACTTTTTACATGTATCGTAGGACGAAAACGGCTTCCTATATCACGTTTGTAATTGTAGCGATCAAACTACTCATAGGATTTTAATGAAAAACAAAGAGATGACAAAAGAGACTTGTAAAAATATTCTTACAAAAGTACAAGACCCTTATCTATTTAGTTTTGAAGCTATTGTTACACAAAGTACACAATTTCTCATAGCGATGGACGCATACGACAGCTAACCTGTAAAGATCTTGCAACACTGCGCATATGAAGATTAGATATATATGTAGTTCAGACATTGCTGCTAAGGCTTTAAGTCTTTTCTTTAATACTTTTTTTTAATTAATCTTCCTTTGTAACGTTCAACAGACATTTTCGCTTCTATTTCTTCTATTTATTCAAAATAACCTCGATAGCATACTGGTATACTGACATTACTGACGCGAGTGAAAACAGTAAAAACAGTACAAGCTCAGTCAAAAGTTTTACACAGATAAGTAGAGTTTTCATACATTATCGGATTATCGTATTGCAGTGTGACCATTATTTTTGACTAATACTGTCGCGATACAACTACCTTAACAAGCGTCTCGTAACACGGTTAACGGAAAAATAGAAAGCAATCGATTTTTCGACCACTTTACATTCGACCTGCTAAATGATACAGCAACCGCGCTCTCATGCCCGATACATATGTATGTTATTTCATACCGGAGAGTTACCTACATACCCAGCCTTGTACGCAACTCCGTATAATTTACACCGTGCATTATATCAGTACGTTCCATCTGAAATTCATTCAGCTATTCAGTCGACCGGATATTTCCAAATACCAAATCCATCCAATCGATAACGATAACGTTATATGCGTAACAGACTCTCGCGTCATTAAATCCTTCTTTTTTCATACAATACCACTATCTTTGCATATCGATCTGTTCATAAATTATTAAATTATTAACAAATATTCGTCGGTTTATGTAAACCGAATTACATGTTGTTTATCGTATTGTTGTACCGCCGGTAAAAATTTAATGCTGACATTAATCTTTCTCACAGTTAATCGACACTAACGATTACGATTACAATCGTTCGCGGCTGCGTGAGGTTTTTTTTTTAGCACAATTGCAGTTTTCTCAGATTATCGCAGATTGCTCCGCGGCGAGGAAAAAAAACACGCACGTATCGAAACGCGGTTTCGCGTCGCTTGAGTTTCGCTTCAAATTGCACGCGCGATTTCTGCCTCGAGTAGAAAGTACGGCTAGAAGCTAATGGCACAGCCTTGTAGGGCAAAATGCTTGCGACCAAATGGAACGAAGTTTTCTGACAAGTCAACAAGAGTTTCCACGTACAATTAACTGGTCTCGCATGGATTTTTACGGGCGCGAACTTTCGCGCGATTTTTGACCGTCAGGCGGCTTTGCGGAACCGCATTCCGCCCCCGCATAGACACTTTATCTCGCCAACTAAATATGCCAATCAAACTCGTTTCATTCCTCGACGGAAACGGAGCCGATCGAAAAGCGGCGACATGTCTATCGAATAAAAAAACGGCAAAGTTCCCGAGTCCGAAATTCACTAAAATAGTTTGTTCAGGAGGTCCAGTCACTTTTAGATAAATAATTAGAACAATAGAAAAAATGGTGAACAGTAATGAGATAATAATGGAAATTAATAAATATTTTCAAAATTTATGTAAATAAAATTGAAGATCATCCTGAGATAATCTTTTTCTTCGTCAGTAATAATTAAACCGTATCCTTTATTGAAGATTCTATTTTAAATGTTAATTCGATGCAAATACTTATCATGGGTTTAATTACGCAACAGGGTTACGTAATATATTATATATTGTGAAGGATATATATTTTTAGCTTGTAAGCAACTTTTAGACATCCTTCACTGTTAAAAATTCGTAGTGTCAAATTATATTCATCATACACTAAACCAATGGAGTTAGAATAATAAATTTCAACACACATGGTAGTTAAAAATAACAAAATGTTGATTAACTCAAGGTATTTGTTCAAATTTCATTCTTTAATATTTAACATCAAACACTCTTTTTAAGCTCATTTTTTCACACTCTTCAAATATCTTTGGCAGATCTCTTGCGTGCGTACTTTTGCAGTGTTTCACGCGCGTCGTTAAGTTCGTAATTTTACATTTATTGACGCTTCGGAGAAAATCCACGTGGCACAGAAGGGGAGGAAGTATTAATAAATATTTACACTTGATCCGCTCGATCCTGGGTGACCACTACACCTCGAACGTTTCTTCCGCGAGTGAGAACGGCGCGACAGGTCGGACCACGCGCACCGGTTAAGCGCGACAAACTGGGAATTGGACGGCGTGGCGGCGTGAATCTGGCCGGTGCGGTGCCGCGCTCGGCTTTTCCTGGGGTACGGCCGTACGGTACCGTTGGAGATCCGGTCGGCCAACCTGTCGGCCACGTCTGTCGACTCGCCGCGACAAAGAATCGCGCGGGGGAAGAAGAGGGAAGTGCCGAGCCTATATTAATTGAGTTAACGAGCGAGGACAAGCGGCGATCGCGAAGAAATAGGTGATCGAAAATGCAATCCGCAGTATAACGGCGGTAATTGTCACTTATGACTCCTTGAGATATCTTAGGGTTGACTCCTTTGGAAATTTCATTGATCCAGTTAACGCGCGAGGACAGCGAGTGAGAATAATCGCAAAAAAGTCTATCGAAGGATAGTGAGATCTACTGTATGTAATTAGAATTGTCTAAGAAATGCCTCCAAAGTAGATAAGGTTTCCTCGGCTTTTGAAAAGCAAAATCCATTAAAAAGTGCACTGTTAAAGTCATAGAATCAAATTATATTCAAATTATATTGGAGTCATTTTTAATCATTCCTTAGGTCGCCATTTGTTCTTACTCAATATGTCGAATATATTAATTTAACTAAACTAATGAAGTTAAAATAATACTGTTTTGTTATTTAACTCAAGGTATATTGATTTAAATTTTATCCTTTAATATTTAATAGTGTGACAAAAATATACATAAATCGCCTTTTTAGATTATAAAATATTTCGAATAATTAAATAACTCAACAATCTTGGAAAAATGATAAAACTGCTTCTGTAAATAACACGAGTTATATTAATGGCATTCCATTTATTACATTATATGTTTAGGAGAATGACGTTCACAATAATACATCAATAAGTAAAATATATTATCGTATTATTCTTCAGTGACAAATAAAGTCAAAAAATAACGTAGACATAACAACGCATCCTCCAATAGATTACACAACCTTATTATTATCTATAATTGCATTGTTGCAAACTAATTACAATTAAATTAATCTCGTCCGAAGCCAACCAAGTTATACTTTCTCTTCGGTATCACTACCGCTACGCTTTATTTGCTACTTAATAAAAAAAACAAAATCGCCGTTAAAGCAAGTGGACAAACGACAAAGTTAATAAAAAAAAATAAATAAATAAAACGAAAGGCAACGATTTGGAGAACGCGACTCAGGAAATTCTCCAGTTGCGAGTCACAATGCCCGTCGCCTTCTCATCCGGGTGAGCGAGTCCGCGGACGATTATTATCCAAGCGCACAATGAAGAAAACGTCGTCGCCGTGAGATTAGCGCGTTATTTGCATCTCGATGCGAAGCGCGCGCGCGAGAAGGGAACGAGGATCTCTGTCCTATTGCTCGTGGCTCGCCTGAGCATTTTTCTAGCCTTTTCAGCATCGCGCAATATCTCTCCCGAGCTCTATAGCGTTGCTACTCTCGCGGGAGTGTTACGCGTTTTCGAGGTCGATTGGCGGTGTATTACACCTGGCTTTCACTTTCGTGATTGTCAGTGCCGTACGACCGTCGTCGCTAGCGTCGTCTCCGCTCGTGCATAGAACGTCTAGGCCTGTGCACTATGCTGCAAGAAAGAAAAAGAGATAAAACTAATTTGGAACTCGAGAGATAAAAGTTAGCCAGTCAGCCTCAATGGCGAATTTGCTTGTTAACCTCGATGATCGCATCTCGCGATTATAAGCGGTACATGACTCAATTAACTTGTTTTTGGATCGTTTAGCTCTTTTGTTTAACATGTTTAATGACTTCTAAATAAATTCCCGAGCTAAATAAAATTCTAAATTATCGGTTTTCTATTTTAATCACCGGAAATATTTATTTAAAACAACAAAGCTGGCTCGCTCGTTGACACACATTGCATATCTCGTACATATTCATCGTATTACAATTCAAAAAATTTATAATTAATTTGAATAATTAACAATATCGATTGGACGATTTCTCTCTCTGTGCTAGAAACATTAAATTTTATAATACTTAGTTTCTTCTCTTACATCGGGCGCAGATGACAGGTTGCGGGTTAAACAACGCTCGGCACTGTGTCGATTAGCTCGTCCTGCCGTTCACCGTTGATCGATCGGTTCACCTATTCACCTGGATTCACCCTCTGTAAGTTTGAAGACCTTGCTCTTCCTTTCGCATCGTTTTCCTCCCCGTCTAATCCTTTATTAGTGTAGCGAGATTGAAAACTTCCTTCGATCTCTTTGTCAATTTAATCCCTGAAGCTTTAAAAAACATTTTCTAATTGTTCCTCATTTTTGCGTCATTTGAGAAGTGTTGTGAAGCGTAGTTCAATCAGCTTCGGCTTCTGATCAACCTGAAAAAGGTCTAAGCTTTCGAAAGTCGGCCGCGCAAGTCCTTATCAGCAACACCCGGAAGACGTGCCCGCATATTTCAACCGCGCAATTTACGGCGCCAATTCTTTCGGGTCGATTAAATAATCCCGATAAAGACTGCCGCAAGCAAAGCTCGTTTTAGACCAACGACCGGCTCGCCTCTGGATGATAAACATTAATCAAAACGTTCAATCAGCGGAAAAGCAGCTCTTTCCTCCGGCGTGTAATTAGCGTTCTCAATTCTCAATGTCGTCGCATTTGTAATTTGAACAATGTCTTCGCCAAAAGATATAGTGCAGATAAATATGACTTTATAAAAACAAAATTAACAAAACAAAATAAATATTAAGGTATCAATAAAGAATTAATCATATAATAAAAAAAATTCATGACGCAAGAAAATATATTTCCTTCAAAAATAAATTGTAAAAATAATCTTACAAAATCTCGCAGATTGTCTGCGTGTGTAAAACTAATTATTTATAATTAAAGACAATAATAGTATATTATTTTAAAATATTGTTGAAAGCGAAAATTGTCAAACTAGTTTAATTTTAAAAAAAGAGACATTTCGACGGTCTTATGTAATATTTATCGATAATCTTAAGAAACCTCGAAAGAGCTCCCATAAAACATATCGCGATAATGAAGTTATGAGGCTCTAACTATTGCATTCTCGCGTTTATCGTTTATTATCGCGTCTTACGATACGAGCGAACGACCGCTGATGAATGAAAAATACAACAGTTTCGCTCATACTATATACAGTCCATTCACATTATGCGATTATACTATCGTGAATGTCGACCTCGGCGATACGTATATAGGGCTGAAACCGGATATCCTTTTAACTGCAGAGGAAGGGGTCACCGAATTACACCGTACGCCCAACGACATGCGATTCAGCTGTTGCGTTTCGAGAAACAAAGGAAAATTCGTCGGCCTAGATATCGCGCGGGCAGATCGATGCACAGACCTATGCGGCGAAGCACCTATCGATTGGCAGAAAAGGCAGCATGGCATTTGACTTTCGAACTATGCCATCGGTATTCGCAGGAGTGTCTGCAATTCGCTCTTGTCCATGGCTGAACGTCGCATCAGTCGACTAATTTTCTGATGGTTTATTCCTAAACCATCTCTCGAACTAACGCTTTACCAACAATGTACATTATGCAAGACACGATGGTTAAGATGGTTTGAAAGTAAAACTTCGATTATCGATTCTATCAAGACGAGAAAAATTGCAAAATTATTTACTCGTACCTGCCTATCAACTTGTACCTGCAATCATTTGAGCGTTGGATACTTCTTGTTTACAACGTTCATGATTTTTCTGTGCGGACTTTTTTGCGGATTACAACTAAACTTTTCACGTAGAGTAACGCGCGATACATTGTCAATAAGATTTCTGCTGGTCGACAGAAATGAAAATCATCCCATAAATTTCCATAATCGCAGAAATTATTTTCCGACGAGAAAGGAAGGGAAATGAACGCGAAAGCGATGAGAAACCGCGGGCCTCATAGAAAGTTACCGCTGAACCACTTTCGCAGGAGAGATTATCTAGTTAAGTTATATCAAGTCCGAGTTATCAGAGCGATCTTTTTTCCCTGAGCCTCGTAAGAGGTCCCGCGCGAACTATGCAGGCTTGATTTAATTATAGCTCCATTCGCGCGAGACGATAAATCCGTCATTGTTTTTCTCAATCCAATTCAATTCTCATAATTACGAGTCTTACGTAATGCAGTCTTCGACTTGATTCGATTCTCTTACTTTAATTAACTTAATTTAATTTATTCTACGAATAACAAATTTAATTCGATCGTTCTTTAATCGCAAACTAAATTCAACTTATTCTATTCAATTTAAATATAATTCTATTTTTTTTTTTATTTGTTCAATTCAGTTCACTCAATTGTGGATCTAATCTGACTTATTCAATTAGATTCCACTTGTTACGCTAGGACTACATTTAACACGGTGCGGTGGAACACTCTCTTATGGTCAAGGATCACGTAGAAAATAAAATAGACGAACGTTGTTACGCTCGAAGTCACAGCCTGATTCCTTCTAAAATCTTTTCACTTCGATCAACCTCTATTTTTCTTTTCTCCCCTCCGTCTCTTTCAATCGATTTGCCGCGACTTCGATCGCAAAATCGCTCGGTGTTCTTTCTCGTTCGAATTGATTTTATTGATCAGTCTGAATGGATACACACACTCGTGTCACTTCGCTACTTTTTTTTCTCATATCCCTCTCTTTCTTTTCCTCGATCATTATTGTCCGTTCTGCTCGTAACGCAGTCGGCTGAAAACAACAAGGTGTAGAAGGATAGAAAGCTACGTCTAGAGCCCCCGCGGTCGGTCCTTGCTTCGGAAATAAAGACGACGAACAGGAACGAGAGACTTTCGTCTCTTTCCTTGGATCCGCAAAATCGCCCTCCTCTCGCTAAACGAACGCGAAAAGTCGGCCTCGCTTTCTCGCGAAGCGCCTTCTTTTTTCTTTCAGCACGTCCAAGTTAAAGTGGCCGTTGAAATTGCGCGTAAATCGGCTCTCTAATACATCGTTGTGTTTATTAAGCGATGTTGGCTAAGCGGCTTAGAACATCGCGCCGTTAAATGCCTAAGTGAGCACGCGATAAAACACCTCGGCGACGCATCGTTAAACTCTTGCAACGGAAAATTTATGCACGCGATTCGCGCGGATCTCACCGACAAGCAAAATAGCTGAAACATTAATATCAAATTTGCTGGAATTATACTTCCTAATAAATTATTAAATTGTTACTTGGGTTATGAAAAATTATATTGAAATAAAATCGCGATAGATAAAAATTCATTCGAGAATAAAAATATTAAAATAGTGGTATATATTGATTTTATCTCAATTTCCTCTTAATTATTTTACAGCAAAGTAGATGTAATTACGAAAGTCGTAACAAGAATAGAAACTCATCCAAGTAAAAAAATAAAAAACGATTTTTATTTATTTTAATCTCGCTATAAAATGACAGCCGATCATTACGATACCCTGAGACGACGAGGGAGAGAGACGTTGGAATGATCCCGAACAGGCGCGTTTTATTCCCGAATGGACCGAGCCGCGGGATAATAGTATTAGGCTGACAAAGAGCGACCGTGTTACCGGTTCGTCGAGCAAAAGCGATTCCCACGAGAGCGAATATCGTGCATCCGCTGTCACCAAGTGTAAAGACATTATTAGCGTAAAGGGGGACGTAAGGATATTAAAAAGGGAACGGGGGCAGGGAGGCGAGGTCCTTGCGCGCGAGCGCAAGGGATACAGGACGATATCGGTATACACATATAATATATATATGATATATATGATATATATATATATATATATATATATATATATATATATATATATATAGAAAGAGAACCAGCTAAGCATTCTACGATACGATCGAACTGTCGAAAACGAGAGCCGCGAAATTCTTGCTCGGTAAAAATTCGCTCTCGCAAATTTTGCCGTCAATTCGAGGAGAAAAAAAAAGAGAGTGAAATTTCGAGTGCAGGCAATTTTGAAAACATTCACGATTATTCGACGGTACAGCCGCAGAGTTGCAATTATGCATTATTAATCCTTTCGACACTTTAGAGACAATGCGGTAAATAAAGTAATAAAAAAATATATGGCAAATTTTAAAAAATTAATAATTTGGAAATTAAATTAATAATTTTTTAAGTTACGAAATGATGATAATAATATTACAGAAATGCTATAATTAATAATTGCCAGGTCACTAGCCCAGAAAAATATTTTTAACCATGGATTAGGGATTTAATATCTTCATCTCAATATAAACTTTCTTAGATCTTTTCATTTGATCGTATTTTGAAAAATGCTTCTTCTTCCTAGAAGATTAATAAAATAAAAATAACTAAATAAATGTAACGTTCGAATAAGAATAGCGGTAAATAAAATAAAAACTATATTCCCTCTCTTTAGAATTTAAATATTAGTTCTAGAGATTTGAAAAAAGATTCGAACTCCACTAGACAGAAGTTAAAAACGCTTAGATAATATCTAAATAATTGCCAATCGTTGTGTTATTCAGAATGCGTGTCTTTCTACAGAAGCCAAGCGATCAGAAAGCGTCTTGAAAGGATTAAAATTCGTCGACAAAAGAGATACGTGCTAATTGCATCGCTCTACATATCTGAACACAATCTTCTCTCGTTTCGACGTTCCGAACGATCGATCGGTTAATACGATTTACCCGCGATTCATCAACCGATTATTAATATTGTTTCTCGGTCCAGCCACGCGTCCGCCAAGCCGAGAACCGTCACTCTCCCAGATTTTTTTTTCTCTTCGATCCTGTTGCAATTTGAAAAGCCGAATCGAGCCGTTGTCTGGAAGAAAACGTATAAGCAAAAATATATTTGAATTTTATCGCGTAAAAAATTGTATATATAAATGAAGCTACACTGACAACTAATATAATAAGATAGATATAAAAATATATTGATGCTGTAAAAAGATCAATAACTTCGAATTATACATTAAATCAAAACGCGATAACATTAATTTTTAAATAAGATAAAAATTGATCAAAAATAAAAATCTACTCGTTTTCTCTTAAACACGATTTTCGCTTCTGCGATTTTCTTCCAGCCTCCTATTTGGAATTTCAAAACTGAAAATTGAAAATCTCAGATGAGAGCTCGTTCGCTTTTCTTCCAGGTCGGTATGCGATTCCAACCAGAGAAAATCGGGAGGTTGCGACTCGGTTGCCTCGACTCTAGGACGGTAGGTCCAAACAATCGCCTGCCTTGAGGCAAGGGACCGATTAGGTCCAACAGCGATGAGATTGCTGTGATTGGTTGAAACAATATGTGGCTGTCGCCCGCAATTCTGGGATACGGATCCAGCGATAACATCGTGATCGGGAGAAAAAAAATCACACCGTTCTTCAATCCCTGACTTAGATAACAAGACACAAAAGCGTATAATATATTTAGATTATGCATAATTATAAAAATGTGATGCGTGCGCGAGAGATTCCGTCAACTTTGTCACATCGGCCAAGTTGAGAAACTGCGATTGCGAGATCGCTACGGCGACATATCCCAGAACAGCAGACTATGCCCAAAACATTCGAGCTTTCCACAGAACGTTTTCTTTATTTTATTCGGAACATGTCGGTAATATGACACTCAATAAATAACAGAACTTCTACATCTTAAAATTTTGCTGTTAGATTGTCCTGCCGAATCGCCGGAGTGCGAGGCTTTGCGTGAAACGCGCTTCTCTCTTCACGAAGATAAAAAGGAAAAAAACAAAGAAAGAAAAACGAGGGCATCCCCGGGTTTGGTTCGCACAATTCTCAAAATCTTGGGAGAGAGAGGGGGAAAAAAAAAAAAAAAAAAAAAAAAAAAAAAAAAAACCGCAATTTTATAATAAAATTTACAAATTCATAGAAACTCTTCTTTTCACATTCAATAATTATATATATATCGTGTTTATATAATTATATAATATACACATATAAATATATGTAATATATAATTATATAAAAATAATATATTTACACATATTATTTTCCATCTTTATTTTTCTATATTCTTGGGGAAAAAATCGCGCAACCAAAACCCGGCTTGATTTTTGTGGATCGATTATGCAAAGGCAGCTTTACGTAATACAACGGTTGTCATATCACGTAACTGCTATATATAGTCTCTACGGATTGATCGTCCACTTTCGTTTCCAATTTTTCATTTTTTTGGAAAGCCTCGTCTCTCGAGTCCAAATATTTATCTAAACAGGCACTTGACAAAAAAAAAAAGAAAAATCGTGTTTATCAATAGTCATATAAATCTTAATAATTTTACTTGTATCCTTGAGCAAGTCAACAATCCGGTGGCCCTCGGAATGGTCGCGAACGAGGCGCTGTTTTAAAGCGAGAGAGTAAAGCGGTAGACAGAGTGTTCGCGGGGGGAGATTCGGAAAGACAACCCCTGAAAAATAAAGGAATTATAATAACGATGCGTAGATCATGTTATGGTACGTACACGTGTTGTACGGCGCGCTTTCAATGCTGTTTCATTTTCATTTCTATTATTTTTCTGTATTTTCTTTTTTTGTTTTTTTTTTTTGTTTCTTTTCTTTTTTATTTGGTCGAGGAGGCATTGGTAGTACACTACCGGACGATGACGGTGGGCGAGAGTGGTCGAAAGAACGAGAACCAGCAGCAGGGTGCCTACTGAAGACAACAATACAGGAAGCAATCAGGGGTCTTCGTCACCGCGCCCACGTTTACGAACGATCACGGCGTGAACGATCTATATATGCACGGGCGATTCTTCCGTTATCGTTCGCTTAAATCTCGGCCCGATCGGATCGATTATTCGTCCGTGAGGACGATCAATCGATTGAACCTAGAACGAAAGTTGACCGAAAAGTTAAGTTTGGTCGCGCAACGAACGGCACGCACATCGAATTTTGCTAAATTAATAATTGATTTACTTTCTCCCTTTCTCTAGAAGGGATCGACGACGAGCCGAACTGGGAAATTAATCGGCGTCGGTATAAAGCCGATCGATACGCATTCGCTCTCGCCGAGTGTGACCCCCTCGATCCCAGTATACGATCTATTTTCTTCTTCTAGTTTGGTTCTAGTTCCGGAAAGAGACAAACGATGACTTAAGATTAAAATTAACTCGACATCGACACCGATAAATATTTCCACTGCGCTAAGACATTAAAAACGATACAATTATTTTCAACTAATCGTAAAAAGTTAGGACAATATCTCTTACAGCTTTGTAGGAACAGTGTGTCTTGTAGGTGGACTTAACGATACATATAAGCAACGGGAATTTCGCGGAGAAACGGACACTCCGGTCAGCGTTATCAATAGACACCCTGAGTAGAAACTAATAAGAGCGTATAGTAGACAAAAGGTAAGAGATGTAAGGCGAACGCGAGAGAATAGATAAAAGAAGTTCGGGAGGTGCCAAGAGTCTTGTAGACAGAGTGGAAAAAGTTCGCCAAGTTAAAGGACGAGGAAGAATTGAGCGTGATTCCGATCGTAGAGCAAGATGCAATATCAAGTGCTATTAGGGCTAAATATATGAAAACTACGCTATCGAACGAATCGCGAGTTCGCGCTCGAAGGTCTATAGACGGAATAAAGTAGAAGCAGATTTTCAGAATAACGATAAATAAATCACGAGTTAAAGTCCGCCCGCGAGATCGGGTACGCTCTACGATCGGCGATGAGAATCGGCGAGACGTGAAGGTAAAGGAAGAGTGAAGAAAACGGCGTGAGTCGAGTGTGGAGAGCTGGTGTTCGATTCCGTGAGCACCCTCCGTACTTACCACTCACTCATGCGTCGCCAACATTGTTCCTTTGGCAGAAAGGGAAAAAGAGGACTTTCTTGAGCCGAGTCAATCACCCTCGCAAGTCAATCTTGAAACTCTACTTTCACTTTTTTATACATATAAATTACTTGTTATTCATTCTTCTAAACATCTTCATTTATCTTAAATCGCGAAATTAGCATATATTTGCGGGTGTCATCTTTCTCTCAAATTAAGACCTTATTAATATTTAATTAAAATTTTCACCCAGACAGCAATTTAAAAGTTCTACAGATTATTTTTGTAAATTAATAAAATAAACTAAAAAAATCAATTTTTTTGTTTAGTAGATTAATTTTATGCTCTCTCTTTTATCCTCTGCTCGTCGCGAGGGTGCCTCGGCTCGAATTGGAATAATAATAAAATAAAATTTGCGACAGACTAACCTGAGGCGACCGAATCTTCACACTGCGGCTAGCAAATAGGTTTTAAACTGTACACTCGATCTCTCATTTGCGTTGATCTATGCTCTTGATTCTATAATATTTTCGTGAGAACTGGTCAAGTTAAACGTGTTATTATACCGAGACTCTCCGTCATCACTACTTCCTTTCGTGGTTACAAAAATCATTAGGAATTTAAGCTACTCTTCAGAAAAAGAAAAAAAAACCACGCTATTCTATCACGAAAAAAATCGAAGACGCGCCGTGTAAAATTAACCCAAAATAAAATATAAATTTTTTTAAATAAAAAACAAAGTCATAAATAACTGACTCAAATTATAAACCAGGTTCTCAACTTACTCGCGAGTCTTCTAAAATATCTATAGATATATTATCATGAATACCTATCTATAACCCATATTATTCATGTTATTTTCCTTTTAAATTCTCAAAAGACTGAAATAAAATAAACCTTTCTCTCAAGTGTTTTCGCTGAAATAATTAAGTGAGTTCAAGTCTAGTTTCCTCTTTGTAGAAAAGAGTTGGACAGTATTTTCGCGTCTTCGATCCCTCTGGAAATCTTTACATCGAGTTTACTCGAGGCAAGTCGAGAAACAAAAATTTCAAACGTCACGGAACGGAACTGTCTCGAGAATGCTCTCTCATCTCGAGTTCTACTTATTGTTAGTGAATCATCATCCAGCTGCAGCGTGAAGCGCCACCTTATCCGCGATTGCGCCTTTCCAAGAGGATACTGCAGGTGCATGGAGGCTGAGGGGAACAGCGCGTGATGGAAACGGTCTGAATGCGCGAAAAAGGAAAACTTCTTTAAGAGGGGAAGCGCGTAGCACCTTGTCGTTGTTAAAGGTATAATCATTTTCCAAGAAGAACTGCGATGTCAATTATCAACTTTACACGACATTACTGGATAAATGTGACTCAGTTGGATTTTTCAACAAATAGTTTAAAGACTTCAGACCAATAATAACAATAAATTATTGCGTGTTATACGTAACAATGCGCAAAATAAAACAAGGAATTTCGAAGAAATATATCTGCTTTTTTAATATTTTTTAAATTTTATTGTATTAAATTATATTAATTTCTCGTTCTAAGTCATTAAAATTTCATAACAATATACCAGTGCGCATTATTTATACAATTTAAGAAAACTTTATATAACTGAGAAAAATCATATCTGGATTATCAAGAACTCAATGAACTGCACATAAAGGCTCTTGTCATTGAAAATTTCAACAGCGTCACAATTACCTTGAACTCACGATTAGAGGATTTGTCACAGAAATAAAACGGTAAAATCCGTAATTTGCAAGGCCCATTTTAAAGGCTTATTTTAAATTGATCTCACAAATTGCGGGACCCAACTCTCGCACCAAATCCTCAGATTGACTCTTCTCGTACAAGAGGGATAATGTCTTTTGCGCGCCGCGTTGTCATCGCGACGAGAATGAGAAACGCAATCTCGACGGACATACCACTAGTACTATACAATGGTTGTCCGATGCATAATAAAAGATTGCGAGATAAATCGACAGACAGTTCGTGCTGGAGTTTTCGCGCAGGGCAAACGACGGTATTGTTACAGAGCGATTATTTTGACTTCAATCCGTAGAAAAGGCGATGAGACTTGCTCGAGTTTGTAGCTCACCTGGCACACGACCAACGTAGCGTAAGTGCGCGCATACACACACACACAAACTCGCAGTCGATGAGGACGATTAACGTTTCGCGTCCGTGTTTTCCTTTTGTTTGTGTTTTCATAAAGTAGCATAAAGTAGAAGAAAAACGAAAGAGCTGACCGTTTCCAGCGCGCACCCGATTTCTTCGAAGAAATCCTCTCAGACATCGATGACATTATGTGAGTGCGTGTGTCTCTCTCTTTCTCTCTTTCTTTCTTTCTTTCTTTCTTTCTTTCTTTCTTTCTTCCTTCCATTCTCTCACATTCTCTCTCTCTCTCTCTTCCTCTCAGTGTTGTTTTGCTTCTCCGTCTCTCAGCAATATAATAAAAAAAGAAAAAAAAATCGTGAGAGAGAATTGACGGGGAACTCCCCGAAGAATCTACCATGCAGATTATTTCCTGCTTTCCTTCTCTCTCATTCTCATCTCTTTTCTTTTTCTCTCTCTTTCTCTCTTTCTCTCCCTCTCTCGTTTGTGTATGTGACTCTACGTGTCTCTTCCTCGGTCAGGTCCAGACCCCAGCGAAAAATTAGGGGCGGGCCCACAGCACGAAGTGCAGCGGCGGGGGGTTGGGCCCGTCCATGGGGGGCGATCATCTGAAGCGCGGATGCATCATCGGCGTCAGCATCGGCCCAGGAAAGCCCATCGGCGCAGCGGCGAAGGCCGGATGCATCGCGGCACCCGGTGGTAGGGCCCCTAGATGCATGCCTGCAAAGCAACGCAGCGGGAAATTAGTACGACTCGCGATCGAATCTCGCGGGGGGGCAAAGAAAACAGTACGTTGCCCACGTGCGGCATACACGTGCTTTTCATTACTCGAGCTTCGACGCCGCCGAACGAGACGACGTCTTGTTCGCAGGCTCCCGTAATAGGATCTTTTTCTCTTTCTCTCTCTCATTCTCTCTTTTAATTGGGGATCGGGATCCCCAGGTAATACTTACGTCGCGACTGTTCACGTTACAAGGTAATAATGGGTCCTGCGTATTGCGCAGTTTCAATTTTCTTATTGTATTTCTTTTCCGTTACTATGTCGTATACCGTGCTCGTTTTTGGAGGACTACGCGAGCTTCAGCGCAAAATAAGTCACATAATCGTCGTGGCACTTTAAATAAAATTTAAAAATTTTAACGGATTAGGGAATAAAATAATCTTCCGAAATAATCTGGTTTAGAAAATAAGAAAATGTGAAAAAACTAAAAAAAAAATTTAAAGATAAAAATTAAAAAATGTTGGTAAAGATTAAATATCTTTAAGAGACCTATATATAATGTACTATTACTTAATTACTGAGTTAAATTTTTCATATAAAATTTTATTCAACGCGTCTAAATTATGACTTCCTTAATCCGATCCTTGAATCATAATAAATTATTCAGATCCAAAGAATGCCACAACTCAGACCCATGTTCCGCTGAAAAGGAAGTCGCCTGACAGCCGAACGATTATTGCACCGAAAGAAATAAGTACGAGATATTAATTCAGCGATCGATCGGAGCGCGCTTTGCTCTCTCTCATGCGATCGTCTCCGATTGCCGAGATGAGCGTTTTAGCCGGCCGAGCGTGAGTTCGACCTGCAAGAGAAGCGTGCTTCTTCGCGCGACGCGAGTCTCTCCTCCAGGTAAAAGTCCGAAGGACTGTGCCACCCGGCCCGATTTGTTTCTCGGCGGCTCACGTACTACGTTCTACCCAGCAATCTGATCAATACGAATCGCCAACTAGATATGCGTATATACGATAGGTACATAACGTACGTAGAACTCAGCTCAGCATGCAGTGCGCCGCATACGCAATACAAGTCACAAACAAAACTGACAAGAAGGTGGTACCACACAGAGAAAAACCTCACACCATACAAGGAACGAGTCTCACTCGGGGGGGAAAGGAAGACGCGCAACATCGGCACGACATTGCAAAATGTTCTTACGGAAGCCCGCTTACGGAAGATCGTTCAGCTGCCAGTCGACTTCTTCCAACAAGGACATCGCCGCCAAAAACGCGCTTAGTCACTCAGAAGTCCTCGAACTACGGCATTGCCTTTTTTTTCTTCTAACAACAATCGAGCAGTGTAAAATGATTGGTTTGAAATTCTCGAAGGCATCATCCGGACGCGAGAAAAATCAGCATCAAATTTCTTCTACTTGCACTATCTTCTTCTAGCTTTTTCTTTTGTATGTTTTCAGCGATACTCGGCGATATTCGATGAGTATCCGCGTGGCGTAATAAAGAGAAAAATCATGTTGATCGGACGGACCCTCGAATTGAACGCAAGAGAGATATACTAGGTAACGTGAAGTCGTTTACTTACTGTTGCTCAGCTCAATTTATCTAAAATCTTTCATTGTGTAACACAAAAGCTAGGCTATGGTGTGAGGGAGATACATTACGTTCGTTCTCGTTGCTAGTTTCTTACTTTCCATGAGAAAAAATAAAATAAAATAAAATAAAATGCACCGGCGAGCACGGTGAGAACACAATTCGATCCTTTCCCTCTTCACGATATCTTGTTTTGTGCTATTCCATTTATATTTAACATAATTTATATTTTTTAATGCATCCCAGATCTCTCAAGTCACTTTTCACTCAGGAATTCTTCGAACAATTTTGAAATCGATTTCTTTTTAAGTAAAGATATCCTGCTCGCTCTTCGCAAGTTTGTACTTTGCACACAGCAAGTTTTGAATGTCAACAGATATCTTGATAATTTTCAAATTGCAAATCTGTTGAAGAAAAAGAAAGTCTGTTTGAAATTAAAGGACAAATTTTTTGACGCTTGTTTAAATCTCACAACTTCGGAGTTCTACTATTTAAATCGCAGAAGCTCAGCTTCGCAATCTTACACACTTATTCATAATTCAATAAAGATTATTAATTCTTTCATATTGTCGTTGAAAAAGTGTTCAAAGTTCAAAGAATCCATGGATAGTGATTCGATAGATCCGCGATATTTTGTGTAGTCCCAAATATTGAAATCGTCGAAGTTATAGCGACTTCAGTTGATGACCGACTTATCAGAACATGATCATCAATCGAATGCGAAGAAGGAAGGGACAGATCGCGAGAGAAAAATAATTATCGTTTGTAATTATCATTTGTTTCTTATCACTTTGGAACGACAACTTCGAACGACTGTCAGTACCGTGCCCAAGGAAGCAGTTTCTCCACTACTGTATCACAACACCAGGATTCCAAGCTATATATAATATATAAGTAATACTGAAGAGACAAGATGGCAACACGGCTGCTGGCGAGGTAAATAATGGCATATGTGAGTCGTAAGAAGAGTAACATGGTTAAATCGAGAGAGTGTGAATAAAGAAGCTAAGAAACGGAACGGAAAAGAAACAAAGAAATCATACATGAAAGAGATGTATAAAAGTTGTAACGGCCGAGCGGCCGAAAAGTCTATCTTTGTCTTTCGCATAATAAACTGTACCATGAACTGTACAGGAATCAAATTGTCGCAGAAAAATTATTAAAAAAAATGTATAAAACTACGAAATCGTGAATGGAAAAACGAGTGTCACGATGTAAAAGTAATATTAATTTAGAAATGTGATCGGATAGATGCATCAGTGAACGATCGATGGGGAAAAAATCCATTGAATCATTTAATATCTTTGAAAAGTAAAGGTACTAAGTAATTCATTATATAAAATTACTTCTTACGATAAAATTTTGAAGATTAATTTAATTAAATAATTATCGAAATTCTCTATATCGAGTAGTAATCAAACAATAACAAAGAAATAATAAAATAATTGTTGTAATTTGTATAACGATTATGGATTTAATAATAATATCGTGGAATCTTAGCGAATAAAAAGTGCAGTAATTTTCTTTAATAGTTCATATCAATGCAGTTAAGACTGATGGTTATTGTTCTGTCTCATTTATTTCTATTTCTATTTATTAGTCTGCATGTGCATTAATCATACATAATAACTTCAATATTTAATCGGATTCATGTTTTGATCAATCTGATATGGGAGCGATCATTCAGCGATACAGCTACTCTCTATATATTTTCCAATACCGACTCTCGTTACTTTAATCTGCGATAGGCATTCTCAAATCGGAAAAGTCAAATTGTTCAACAAGTGTTTAAATGTGTTGCAAATCCGTTAAAGAAACTGGAGTTAAGATGGAAGAAGGAACGTGTCGTTGGCCGCTCGACCCACCTGCCCAGTGATAAAATATTACGAATATACAGAAATATATACACGGTGGCTCGCGAAAGCTACTCGAAACAGTTTCCTACACCGTCCTTCTGAGTTTCGGGAGTCACTATATATATATCACGTATATACGCATACATGTAGGTGTATTAATGACAATGATGACAAGATTAATCAACAATATATAAGAATAATAAATATAACAAGATATATATATATAGATATATATATGTATATAGATATAGGCCATGTCACCGCATGCTAATTGCTAAGGACCAACCTTGTAGCGCTTGTATTGTAAAACACGGTTTTAGTAACCAGACTGGGTTCGTTCGACACTCATCGAGGAGTGACCGGGCGCCCTGCAAACGCACCGTTAAAACGTATAAACGAACAAGGACTACAAGACGCTGTGTCGTCGAGATTCTGTGGCGTATCATTCGGTCGAGAAATCTTGATCTCTATAGTTTCTATCTGAATAGTCACGATATTCTTCCCGCCTCGGTTTTCTTTCTCTTTGCCATTTCGAGTCAGTGGTATATACGCAATTTCGCGCACGTCGTCAATTTTTCTGGCCCCTTCCCACTAAATGTCAAGTCTGTTTCTTGTTTATTTGTCTCAACGCTCGCTTTCGTTGTCTCTCTTTAAGTAAGTTTTCTTTTTCAAAGGATAGAAGTGGCTGTTGTCATGAATAACTAGTGCAGTGCAACGTGTAACCAAATTAAACTAAGGCAAAGTATTGTTTGGTTAATATTCCGACATTTTCTCTTCCTCATTCGTAGACAGAAAAATTCTCTCCCGGCCATCGACCGAGTAGGACTGGGTAAAGATGATACATTCAGGGTTGTGTTCACGAAGTATAAGAATAAAATACATCGCATTTTCGATGGAATCTGAAGTCAATGAATTAAAATTGCTCAATAAGGAGCTACTCAATCACTGCCTGAAAAGAATCTGCTTAATTCAACGTATCGCGCGAGACATTAAAAAATTTAAATACCCGATAATTAATGACTGAATTGTCGTTAAATATAAACGCTCCATCGAAAACGCTTTTTTCTACATTAATACAACGTAGCAAATCGATTGTTAGATTATGGGTCTGCGATATCCTTGAAGCAAAAAAAGTTTAAGAGGATATTCCTAGGGAGATCGTTTTCGAAACGGGGCAAGAGACTTTCAGTTCAATATAGGTACTTTATAAAGTTTTACGCGTGATAAAAAGGAAAAAAAGAAAACCTAATCGCGATACGATTTATTCTTGTGCGCCAATTAAAGTTATTGTCTTCAACAGCCGGTAAGGGGGGAGGGGAGGGGCGGGGCGAGGGTAATTGGAAAGAAATCGTCAAAAAAATACCAAGAGGGAAATTTCCAAATTTCAACGATAAGAGGGGACAAAAAAGACAGCAGAGCAGATCTGTTCGTCAAGTACGTAGAGGTGGGGTGGAGGTGCGGGGTAAAGGGGGTGGCGGGTAGAGTTTTTCGTAAAGCTCAAACCCGCAGACACTTACCTGGCGGCAGGCCCATGGGGGGCGGTCGCATCATGTTACCTCCATGAATGAGAGCAGGCGCGGCTAGGGTCATGGTTGGCCGCATTAGGGGAGCCATCAACGCAACCGAGCTAACTGGCATTGCTGCGGCTGAAGCCGGTACCATGACCGTCTGCGGCGGCCGCTGGAACCTCTGTTGCTGTTGCTGCAGTGCGTTCAATGCCGCCGCCTGCTGCTGTCGCTGCTGCTGATCCGCCTGAAACGCGGCCGCCGCCACATTAGCAGCCGCTTGCTGCTGTTGCTGCGCCTGCTGCTGTTGTTGCTGCTGCTGCTGCACTGCTTGCTGCTGCTGCTGCGCTTGTTGCAGGGCGGCGACCTGCTGTTGCTGGCTCACCGCCGCCGCCACTGCCGCTGCTGCTTCCGCTTGTGTCGATCGTCCAGATTCATCGGTTTGTCGACGTTGATACTTTGGCAGTCTTGCCCTAATTTCCTCCTAAAAGACGAATTCTTTGTTTAAAATATATTTTATGTTAGCGGTTTCCATTGTTTAAAAGCATTATTTTCAGAATACCAAATATTTCTACTTGCTTTTAAATTTTTATGTAAAAAATAAAAATTAAAACTTACTAGACTGAGATCTTCTGGAGGATGAATGATCTTACTGGCGGCCCCAGTGGTCGCGATAAGATTTACTTTCTGATCGCCGCTGACGAGACTATTGCCGGTGTTAACGCCAGCGGATTCGCCAGCGCTACTGTACGCGGGGAATGTCGGCTTTACTGGGCCTATGGAACCGCCACTGGCCACCGATGTGATCGGCTTGAAATCTGTGCCAAGAGGTGCAGATCCGGTAACCGACGCCGCCGTCGATGACGCCACTGTCGAGACTGCAGCAGCGGCGCTCGGGAATAGCGGACGTGGCGGTATTGATGCACCTGAAACTGGCGGCTGCATCCCGGAAGGTATGCCCGACATGCCGGGCATCATGCTAGAAAAGAAAAAAGTTAGTTTTGTAAAAAAGTTCAATTACAATTCGTTATTTGCATTCTTTAAAACGAACATTTGTGTTAAGGTCTATTAATCGTTTATGGAAAAATACGAAAAAAAAAAGATAAAGGTTACTTAACATGAAGAATGTTTACTGGACTGCAGCCATTGGCGAAATTATTAGGCACCCTTTTTCTTTTGAATATCTTGGAACTGAATGAGTGTAAAGCTTTTTGTTGTTTTCATCCTATTGGCCTTGTGAATGATTCAAATAATTGAAGTACAAAGTCCATTATCTTTCTTAGGGGAATAGCAATATTATTCAGAAAACTGTTCACTCCGTATTTCGGACGCGATTATTTCCATTTCACAAGCAATTGATAGACTTTCTGTCTGTTCACTGCCTACAGACAAAAAAGTCTAGCAATTGCTTGTAAAATGGAAATAATCGCGTCCGTATTAATCAAAATCGAAATAAGATAAATAAGATAACGGACTTTGTACCTCAACTGTTTGAACCATTCATAAGATCAATAAGGATAAAAACATGTAAGCAGAAAACTCATTAATTTCAAGATATTCAGAAGAAACAAGGGTGCCTAATAATTTTGTCTATGGCTGTAATTAGCCCTCATGAAGAAAGATAGAAGATTATTGTTATATATTATTGCTGAAATATAAAGATAAAGAGCATTTAAAAATCTATAAAGCATTATATTATTTGTACTTGATTCTATCGAATTCTAGATAAACTATAATACTAAGTAGTTGAAAATCCACAGTCAAAAAGAAATAAAAATTTAAAAAGTGAAATTAATACGAATACACTTGAGGTATAATAGTTAATAATATCTCAACATCTCGAGTACTCGCAAATCGTCGCGTTGCGTAAAAGAGTCACGATCGGTCTCACTTCGCGTGTACTTGGCGCGAGACACTACCGCGCGTGTCTCTTGATATAGTTAATCAAGAAATACATACCCTGAATGCCCCATGAATGGAGGTCCTACGTGGCCCATCGGCATCATGGGATGCATGGGAGGCATACCAGGATGTGGCGGCATACCATGATGTGGCGCCATACCTGGGTGGGGTGCCATACCAGGTAGCGGCGGCATACCTGGCTGCGGTGGCATCCCTGGTAGACCGCCCCCCATACCAGACATCGCACCTGGCGCAGAACCTAGCAAACCCTCGGGTTTCGCCTTTTTCTGTACCGGTTCATCCTCGCCGGACGATGGCGAGCCAGGTCTCCCACCGTTTCGCTGTCTCTCGTGCTCCTTTGCGTCATTCGGTGGTATGCCCTCCATCCCATAAATCTCTATCTCGATATTGCTACGATTTGGCAATGAATTCGGTACCTTGTCTATCGCCTCCTTGTGTACCTGTGAAGACGGGACATGCGTTAATCTTGAAATATTAAGCAGATAAAACATAAACATAATAAGCATGTAATTTTGTTTACCTGCATACAATGTATGCTAAGCCCTGGTCCAGTGTATAGCTTCTTGTGACAGATATGACATTTAAAGTGCTTTGCCTTCTGATGTTGAATAAGGATCTTCTCGTCCTCGAATTCACGGTTACAATACCTTTTGAAGTGTGGCATTAAGGAAATTTACAGAATGAGATTTAAATAATAGCTAGTTTTTATGTATCAAGTCAAGACTCTTAGGTAAGTAACGTCACAAATAATAAACCTAGAAAAATTCATAACTTACAAGAAAATAAAAATAAAATAGAACATAAAAAAATGAAGAATTGTCCCTTAAAATTAGGCTTCTTCAAAATTATTTTTAATTTTTAAAATAAAAGTTTTGCTTAACAAAGTTTTAACTCTAAATTCAGAAAAATATGTATTATTTAAATTTAAGCCAATCTTGTAAACAATTACAGATAAAATCTTTCCTTCAAGTTTTTATAATTCAAACAGCTAAATAAATAAATAACTTGAAAGATGACTCGTAATATGACAAAACAAATTTCAAATGTATCTCGACTTATCCACATGGAAGCTTTTCATTCAATTCATAGATTGAACACTGCTCAAAGCAAGTCGCTACAAAGCTGCATATCCTTCCGACTTCTAACTGCTTGTCACGAAAACATTCATAGATTATTCATGATTTTACAAAATAAATTCCATTGATTCTCCCCAGTAAATTCTTTACGGAAAGCTTAAATTTAATTTAAAGATCTCTCGGTGTTTAGACTTTTTTTACGAGTCACTGAAGGAATCATCTATATTTTCAATTAGCCCACATGAAAACTGTGATAAATAACCAGCTGAAAAAACTTAAGCAGAAAACCTAAGCAAGAGAACCATCCGAATCTAAGGATCTGTTTTCTATTGCTCAACTAGTTTAGCGTTTATTCTTTTTCCTTCCAATGTGGAATAAAAAAGATCAACTCTGAACTAGCGCAGTCCGTTCAGCAATAGAGAACAGACTCTGATACAAAAAATCTGTTTTCTATTACTGAATGGGCTGCACTAATTCAAAGTTGATCTTTCTTACTCCACATTGGAAGGAGAAAGATAAACTCTACATTAGCGCAGCCAGTTCAGCAATAGCAAACGGACTCAATGATTATCCCTAATTTCGTGGGGACAGGAAACATCGATCCGTCCCTCGACTCAGCCGCTTCCGCGAGTTCCGTGCGGAAGCCCTTCGTACGCGTTACATCATCGGCGTAACGTGCCGCGTGAACGCGAGGACGGTGGAATTGGTGGAAACAGCTGCGCTCTCTCACGTACACATACACACAGAGATGTCGCGTGTCGCGAGAAAATCGCGTATCGATTTCCCCGCCTTCCGCGGACGCCGCGCTCGCCACACCGATGCGGGCCTCCATGAGCTTCGTCCTGGGGCGTGAAGGACAGATCGTCACTCGCCGCATAAATCACGTGGCAATCGCGATCGTTTCTCGCCGCGCGATCGCGCGGTAACGTCGCGGTCCAAAAATACGGTTACGTAAAGGCGACCGCTGCAGGTCGTCGTCATCGTCGTCGTCGCCGCCGTTTTCCTAAGAGGAAACAAAAAGGATACCAGCACCAGGGTCTCGACTGCTTCTTCTTCTTGCGGCCCATCTTCCCGCCGGATTACTTGTCGCTACTTCGGTGACCCTGCTCCGCAAAACGATCCTCGACGTGCCAAGTATATACGCGGCGCAAGAGGACGTCGGCAATCGTACTACACAGTACACACGCACACACGCGAAAACCGATAATGCAAAATGGCCGCCGTAGTACGTCTTTTCCGTGGCGCCCGACGCCGGAAGTCGCCAACGTGGCGCGCCTCAAGATTCTAAGGCCTAGGGGAATCTGGTGAATTGCCTGACGGACAAGTTTTCCTAGAGATGGCGGGAATTTTAGAAATTACAAATAGGGCCGATATCACAGTCTCCGATTAACGTAATCCTTCGATTAAACTCACTCTGCATCTCTTTCTAACTGTCCCCCTAGAAAGAGACGAAGAGTGAGTTTAATCGGAGGATCACGTTAATCGAAGACTGTGATATCGGCCCAAGTCTCCGATTGTGATCCTCCGATTAAACTCACTCTTCGTCTCTTTCTAGGGGGACAGTTAGAAAGAAATGCAGAGTGAGTTTAATCGGAGGATCGCGTTAATCAAAAACTGTGATATCGGCCTTTTAAGTCGGATCACGCAACGGGAATCGAAAGCGATACTGCTACTCTCAATTTCTGGATCTATACGTATATGTATATATATATATATATTTGTACATAAAAATTTGATACAAATTGCGTGAAAAGGACGAGGAAAACAGCAAATAAAACGTGTTCGTATCGCGCATTAAACATGCACACCGTAATAAAAAAATAAAAAAATATAACCAATCATGCTCAGAAGATATCTTTCATCAAACGCAGTATATAAATATGTATAATGTATCTATAATACACAGGGTGTCTGGTAATTACCGTGTCACCTGCTACCTTTCGTGGGTAGAGTGCGTTAAACTGAATAAAAGTCTTTTATCGTTTTGTAAGTTTTCTCAATTAAAGATCCACACATCAGTGTGCGTCCATGCGATTCGACGAGAAAAAACAGCCCAGTTTTTTGCTACGCGCGCGATGAGGCGTTGGGAGGCCTCTGTGAACGACACGAACGACACGTGTGACACTGAAAGCTGTCCACGAGGTGACACGGTACTTATTAGACACCCTGTATATGTGGTCTATGTATATATATTTAGTATAATATACATAAACACACATCTACACAATTATTCAAGAATTAATTAGCAAATTGTCGTAATTACTCTCTTCCTACTATAAAATTTCGTCCAGTACTTCACATTCATAATTAGTCAATAACATTCAGTTATTACAATTGTAATTTTTGAACGCAATCCGTGCCATAAAAAACAAAAAAGAATATACAACTGCCATTCTACAATGTCACATCTCCTTAACTTGTATAATATGCATATATAATAACAATTGTAAAGAGAAAGAGAAATTAGATTTGACAACTATCACGATTGCAGCAGTAGTTTGTAAATCTCTCGTATAACAAAGTTCCCTCAAGGCAGAGATAGGGATAATCTTTTGTGATCGGAAAGAAAAACCTCCGTTAGCTGGCGATCCTTTGCTCCAACGGGACGTCGCTTTCGGAATCACTGGACTCGATGGTACTCACAGGATCATCCAAGGATATGGACCTTTCTCTCTTTATCTCTATCTTAATTTCTGTCTTCGGCATTTTGTCCGGCTAAATTTACATTTTATCATGTTAACTTAAATCTTGTTGCATTCATATATTAAGTTGTGTAAGTTCGTGTTTATTTTATATTGTATTATTTCAAGTCATAACTTGCTCTGCATACAGAGATTTTATATATATAAAAGCAAAAGAATTAAAAGTGTGAAACTATGGTTTACCTTTGTCCTCTCCTTAATCGTCCTCTTAAATAGATTAGATCGCGGTATATATTTCTCAGCCGTAGATTCCACTCTCCTAATGTCGAAGTCCTGATCAATTTTGGTCACTGTCTGCATTCTCTGTTGCTCGGAAGTTACGTATAAATCATCCGGCTGATGGTAATTGTTGTGAACGTTGTAAGCCTTCTTGTTGCAAAACAAGGCTGCGCACACCGTACACTTGATCAAATCCTCCGGCATAGACTCCCTTTCTTTCTGCGAAACAGTGCATTGTAGAAAGATACCTGAGTTTACAAACGCACAGAGTTATGTCAGAATTACTCGGTCACACTCTTTAAGGGGGTCCTAAAGTGAAGGCTGAACTTCCTCGACGTCGGTAATGTCAACATTTCTAATTCTGTTTTCTTGTCATATACTAGACACTACAGACGCGCGCGCTTCGCGCGCGCCATTTAGCTTTAACATTATGCTATTAATAATAATCGCGACATGACGCGAGCTGTCACATCACGACACACACCACGCAATACACGCACGAAACTCGCCACACTCCGCGATGACAGTCCGTCACGGGATGAAGCAAGCTTCGGCGCGGCAATCAATCGAGATAGCCAATCGGCATCGCGGAAAAGAGGCTTCAATTTTACGATACAAACGAAATTCACTCAGGTAACACGCCTTTTTTAAAAATGGATGGATCTATATCTGTCCTTGTCTAACGAGAGGCAACTGTCTTTGTTCGATTACTGCGCCATCTCTTGCCACACGCAATATTGCTTATCCTGTCAACCTGAATGTGCTTTTGCACATATAAAAGTTATATAAAGTAATCTTTTTTTCTAGGTTTTCAATCTTAGATCTAATTGCACGATATTGTTCTTAAATGTTGTCCCTAGGTCATGCCGGTCTAATTTTGTGGATATTTATCGTGGAATTTTTGTACAAAGCAAATATTGTCGTCACGTATACCAAAAATTAACAAAAATATTAATTTTTTTTCGTTTTCGATATAAATTTGACCACCATGACCTAGATTTTGATGCGTACTTTAATTCTAGACAAGAATTTTGCATTTCTATAAAGTCAATTAAAAGATTAGTGCTAAGAAAAAAAGCCGGTATTACAGACGGCTTTAGGATCCCCTTAATTAATGGTATTTTATCATTTATTTTCACTTACATTTAAAACAAATGGCAACTTTTAAAATATATCTCTATATTGTAATATATTTATCTTTCTTACTTCCGTGTGCATCTTCTCTAGGTGCTGTTGCAAGTTGAACTTTACAACGTACTCGACGCCACACAAATGACAATAATATACGCTCAACGCGTCGTTCATAGAGTTCAATTTGATCTTGTTGCTGGGCGGAGGAGTGGCTATCGGTTGGAACATGTATACCATTCTAAAAAACAGTACAGGCAGTCAGATAATAATTTCAGAAATATGTATTCTCAAAGATGGATCGATAAAACGCTACCTTTTATGAAAGGAACGATGATGGTAATTCAGTGCCTTTTCGTTGTAGAATATCACGTTGCACTCCTCGCATTTTCTATGTAGATCTTTATTCTCGCTTTCAGTCGCGTCATGCGACATCTGATGATTATCCCTGTGATTCTGACCAAAATTTTCGTGAGATTATTACAGAAGCAGAAGACAAAAAGACAAAAAGAAGTGCTGTAAAGTGTTTACCTTTAAAGGAAACTGCATTCCACAATAGGAACAATAGAACTTGGTCGACGAATTGGAGTGTACCTTAAACCTGTGCCTTATCGTTGCTGGTATCGAATCAAACGACTTATTACATATGTCGCACTGAGTGTCTACCTTGGTTCTGCTCCTCATCGGCAGCCCACGCATGTCTATCTCCTTATTTGCATGTTTCCTGTGTCAGACATGACAAAAGATGAAAAACTTACTTAAAATACAGATAATGACTAATAAATTTGCACATAGAAAATAGTTCAAAATAATGAAAAGCACAGAGAGCCGAATAGTCTAAATTTGCTCCTGCGCAACAAATTGAATAATAAAGCAATAAATTGATTCTAAGGCCAAATTTCCCATCTCCAAGGAATCTACTACCTCATACCGGCATAACAACAACTCGTATGTATGCGCGCGTGTCCAATGTTTTGGACGATTCGAATCATCCCCTCGGATCGGTCTTCGTCCACGCACATGGAAAATATCGCCGACAATGACAACGTCGCGGAATCACGATTATTGACCGACTCCGACTGACCGTGAATCTCATGAACCTCTCGACTTGGTTATGACTTGACGACGAGGTGTACCTAAAGTGTTCTTGCAATGCCTCCTTGGAGTCGAGCTTCGAGTCGCACAGAACGCAATTGTGCTGGCTCCGCATACTCCTCCGGGTACTCATTTGGCGCTCGGGGTACGCGAGAACGGGGAAGGGCGGGCAACGGGCGAGATCCACGCGGAGCTGGAGCTGGAGTCAGCTGGAGCCTGCACTGGAGCCACTGATCGGAACGTCAAGATCGCGCGCGGTATTCGCCGAAATTCGAAGCGAAATTACCGCGAACTGTCACGATCGGCCGATCGAACGTCCGCCGACGTCCGCCGTCGCCGCTTCGTCCACTCGTCGTTGGCGAGATACCTGTGACACAGTATACCTGTGACCCCGCGAGCATGAGAAAGGGGAATCGTGATCGGGGGACGAACACGGTAAAAAATCAATTTTCGGCCATTTTAATCGCGTCGAAAGGACGCGCCATCTAACCGACACGCGGCGCACAAATGAACCCGGCCGTGGGGATGCATTTTCCGACGCGCCGCCTGAGAAAGTGCAACTCAATTACGTCGTTTCGCTCGGTAAGGTATTCGTCACAATGAGAAGAATTAAGGTGGAAGTAGAGTCCTAGATAATAGAGAAGCGACATTGAAGGGAATGGTCT
>NW_020220442.1:0-3015 GCF_003070985.1 Temnothorax curvispinosus | reverse complement strand
CTCTCTCTCTCTCTCACACTCTTGTACCACGCGGTATCACTTATGTGTCATAATTTCATTTTGTCTTAACGATACGTTATTATAGTACGTACTATAATAGCGCACTACCACTTGTATCCCATCTTAGTAATCGCTTATGATGTATTGCTAACATCGCGCGTTGATACTTACATTTATTATCACTGTCCCGGCAAATGCGTGTATTTGTACAGTATATGAATCATTTGCTTTATTTAGATCTTGACGTGGTTTGCTTGTTTACATTGCCAGAAGATATCTGAATTATAAATTCAAGCTTCCACACTATTCCAATATTTCGCTATTTCTCGTCATTTCTCACGATGCGCGATGGTTCAGTACAGCAATCTTTGCAAAGACAAATCATCGGTTTAAAATATAAATAATACATACGATGAGATAAATAATATAGCCCATATTTACACGCTTGTGCACGCAACATCTTGCTCGTCCTTGAGCTACATACGCGTACTGCGAGCTGCTATCGATTATACGACGGAAACTTTCATCTCCCACTTGGTGGGGATTCTCCTTCCAATGGCATTCACATCTGCCTTAGAATGGAAGTCTGTTTTAGTCGCGGCTAAGTACTTTAACAAGACGTTTCCTGCATCGTATGTTCAACAGATGTGTCTTCCGCCTTCCGCCTCCGTTAAGAAAAACAGCTTGCATTATGACACACGTGTACGTTTGGAAGAGTTTTCCCCGCATAACATACAATATTACTGTATCATTTACATAATATTTCTACCTAATCGAGTAGAACTGCGATTAAAAAGATTAAGCATTAAAAAACAAAAGTCTCAGAAGTATTTATTTTATCAAATCACACAACTAATGTACAAGTCCCATTCAAACAGACCTCTGAAGTAGATTTCTCGACAGTTGTTAACTGTCGTAAGAATTACAAATTTTGATTTATCATCTTATTCTTGCGGTTATACGATTCAAACGGTATAAAACCTAATTTACAGCAGTTGCAACGCTAAAGAGTATACATGAATCTTTTATGCATAATCCATACAGACTGTGATATAGCACGATGTGGACTCACTTTGACCTCTTTTTTTACATGTTATTTTATTCAACTAGGCCAATCACAAAATGTTGAACGGATTTTCTTAATTTTATTCAGCGCGAAATTCGTTGTTATTCTGCTGTTGAGTTAATGCAATGATACTGCCTGCGTTCGTTTGTTCATATTGGGAGCTATTGGGAAAATGAAATCTATAATACACACGTTATGTGTGTGTGTGTGTGTATCATGTATTTTATTTTCCCAATATCTCCCAATGGGAATAAACAAACGCAGGCACTAAAGTGTAAACTTATCAATCCGTCTTTTGTTTATTTATAATTACTGTAGCTTTGCTCAATAGTAATATAGGGAGCTTTCCAGCAAGCGACACAAGTTGACACAAGTATCGTTTTATCTTTGTTACTCATTGTCAAAAAAGGAAGATAGAACAACGACGTTTGTGTCGCTTGCTTGAAAGCTCCCATAAAGTGCTGTAGTCTATATTACGCAAAAAAGATTGGGGGTGTGTGTGTGTATGTTTTTCTTTTTTGTTGCAGAAGCTACAAGAAAAAGTAAAACTTTGTTAAATTTTACCATATACTAAGAATAGCTCTCATACAGTTTTTGAATTATACATGACTGTGTGTACACATATGATCGATCACATTAAATCGAATTGATTGACAACCTGAATATTATGAATGAGTAATAAAAATGTATGAATGAATAATAACAAATCATAAGTTGCATAGATATTATCATTTCAAAAGTTTGCTTGTAAATGCAATGTTGTGACTTAAACCCTCTCGCTACGACGCGCTCGTAACAAAAAACACTCGTGTGCAGAAGGCAAACATTTCCGGCGTAAAGAACACAAAACTTACCAAAATTAATACGAGCAAGATATAAAGTTACGAATATTTTAATCGTTATTCGAAATGATTTCTTTTTAACTTGCCTGCACGTATATCTAATTTTTAAATATCTGTCGTGATATATAATCTTTCTTATCATAAACGTCGAAAACTGGAGAAAATAGAAATATACGTTCTTACGCATATATTTCTACCATACATTATACGTATAATAGAAGTTCATAGTATTATAAATATACGTTTTTAACGAAATAATCGCTCATTTTTTTAAAACATAAATGTAAGGGCTTTTTGCAGCGAAAGGGTTAATTGACGTATACGTGAGTCTCATAAAAACTGTTGCTTTGTTAAACAAGTAATAAAAAAATAATACTCTAGATCAAATGAAATTAAAACTCTTGGCTATAATATCCACAAAAAAAATATTTTTATTGCAAGAAGGATTTATAAACAAATCGAATCAATATGTTAAGATTTTGAATAAAATTTGTAGACATATTTTGATAAAAAGAAACGAGTCTCTTTAAATCGCATTGTCAAAAATTCTACGTAATATTATCACAACACATTAATAATTATGGAAGTTTCGCTAATCACAGTTCTCAAGACTACCTTACTTTCAGCAGAGTAGAAAGGGCATATACGTAAATCTGGACTATGAAAATATAAAACATTTGGCATAGTGATGATATCCTTTGTTCCCAATAAAAATAAATCAAGACTAGTCACCAAAATTGTTTTTTTTTTTTTTAACGGGACAGACTACGTTTATTGGGTATTCTTCGCAATGATAATGCAACTCAAAATAAATTATTACTTACTGTTAGAAATGTGTGTGTGACTAGCTGACAGTTTTTATGTCAATGTAACAGCAGTGTTTGTATCAATGTTTACACCCGAGCTTTAAGCTTTACAGAAATCGAGATTTCTAGCGATTATCAATCAGAAGTAACACCATTTGCCAAGAATAGCGTCCTTAATAGCCGATATGTACTGCGCAGGGACCCAATATATCCAATACCTTGATGCTTCCGTAGTGCCTAATTGTATTGCCTGCAAGTTTTCAAGATTATAATCGGAATAGTCAACGATTGAATTTGCAGC
>NW_020220441.1:0-2803 GCF_003070985.1 Temnothorax curvispinosus | reverse complement strand
TTTAAGAAATATATTTAAAAAGTTGTATTGTTCGAGATGATAAATTTGAAAACGGAAATAAATTCGGTAAACTATGCGTCTTTCAATAGATGTTTTTTAAACAAAACTATATAAATCTTCTAACACATCGCAATAAAGAAATAACTGAAATAATAATAAACAATTCAATAATTTGTCAAAATACAAAACTGAAATTTTACACAATACATTTATTTATTAAAATAAATATATTTTAAAATGTTCAGTATTTATCGAAATATTTCGTAAATTGATTTTTGTCTTAACTAGACATACAGACGCGCAATACGCGCTATTTAGCTAATATTATAGGTAAAGGTACTATTACTGTCACATTATTAAGCTTTATTTTAATATCTCTATGCAAAATAGCTGCGAAGGAACAGAATTACATATAAACAATTATTCAGTTCTGTTTAGAAGATAGGTACTGATGACATTAATATATCATTTACAAAAAAATTACACAAAAAATTCTTCTAATACATTTATTTCTTTAATTTTCTCTTGAATATTTGTTTGTTATAAATTTCGAACAGTAGTTATTAAAATATAAATTGAATGTATATAGGACAGAATATAATATAAATTGTTGCATCATAGAACAGGCCTACAGCTGGTTTGCACATTTCAGCCGATCTTATACCTACTACATCCTCCCTCCTAGGGTTTCGTAGCATCTAGGCTGTTTGCGGAAACATAAGATGCTTGAGCTCAGGGATGGTATTATATTGAGAAAAAAAAATGGACTGTACGCGCGGACTAAATTTGTATAATTGTTGATCCAATGGTTGATTCAACAATTATTAAGTTATACTAAGAGAGGTATAGTTATTCTATAGTTTATTCATGTCACCTATCAACATTTTTAAACTAAGAATTAGTTACTTTAACCAATGTTTAGTTGAATGCGTATCAGACTAAATATTTTAGTTTAATGAAATACATTTTGCGTTTTTCAATAAATTTTTTTTCTTAGTGTAGCTATAAATAGTGCGCCCTCGCGCGCGCCTGAGTGTGTATGTGTGTGGTGTGTAATAGGATATATATTACATGTTATATAATTATACATACATTACATATATTTTAATTATATAAATATGTATAATATATGTATAATATATTATATTATATTATATTATTACATGGATTTTATATGCACATATAATAACAATTATGACCAGTGAATACACCAGCGCAAACTCGCCAAAGTTTCACACAGGCATATGATTTATAAGTTATTACCTTCTCTTAGCTTATAGCTAGAACCTTTTATGGCTCCGTGAACAACATGTATGCCACGAAACGAGAGGAGTGAAGTTAATAGTAAGCAATATCGGCCGTAAATTTACTGTATACCTGTATGTCATTTTGTATCAATCAGGATAAACTTATTTTAACTTCATTTTCGACATATCATCTTCCGTCAGTTAATATATATATATATATAGGACATTTGTTGTATAATCATGCTCTAGGTTCCAATGCAACCCCAAGAATGGATGATAATTCGTTTATGGTTTCAGGAAGCATTTTAGAACGATTATCATCAGTTGCAGTAATTATTGCCCTAAATCGTGTGATGGCCGACTGACGAGTTTCTTCCCATTCGTACAAATCGCGGAATATTGGGCAGGCATATTTCGGCAAACAATATTCGTTGCAGACAAAATTTAAAGCGGTCTTTGTTATTCGTCCGTCATCTGACCATTTATTTTTGATACACAATCGCAGCCAGAGAAACCTGCGAGATACATGCGCGATATGTTACTCAACTACAAAACAATCTGAATATAGAAAAGTATATTTACTTGATTTCACAATAAGGCCGCATTTCCAGAATAGGTCTTTCTATCAATAGTAATTTGGCTGGCGAAAGATCCGTAGGCAATGTAAGTAAATAGGTTAAAAATTCTATTATAGCGCGATCATCAGTATTACGTGTTACTTCTAGAATCAGATCACGACTCTTCTCGTATTCTTTTTCGTCGACCAAGCTGTCCGCTTTACGATGCCAATCAGTTTTCTCTATAGCCATGAAACCGCGATAAGAAGGTGGGATACCTGGTTGATTAAACCATTCATCCCACTTTACAGAATCTAACACCTAGCCACAAGATAAAAGTTTAAGTTGTTATTCGCTGTTTAATACACAAAAATAAAGAACTATATGTTTATTTCCATAAAAATTTTGTTACCCCGTGTTTCTCTTTAAAATGATCATACAGGGAATCCTTAAAATCATTAGTTGTTAGGTATTCTGAACCGCTGAAATCACGACGGTTGAAAAAACACTTTACAAGAAAACTCCAGAATTCTGTGGGGCCACCTAAGACCTCTTGTAAGTAGTCCAAAAACACACACCCTTGTTCCGACACGTATTTGATAATATTCATGGGCAATTTCGTCAAATCTTTATGTACTAAAGAGTCGGTGCTGTGTTCGTTTTGCTGTAATAGTAATTCAGTTTCAGAAAATAGTGTAAAATTATGTAAATGTAACTCTAATAGTATAATTCAGTTTTAAAAAATAATGTAGTAAATATGTAGTAGAAATGGATATGCAGTGGAAAGCACACGTATGAAATAGAAAATAATATTATCAATCATATTCAATACATTTCTTTCTGTAATTTTATCCAAGAAAAATTAATACTTTACCATATTCAGCACATTGTTAATGGCTTTTATTTCTAGAAATCCGCGGATATCATTGTTGTGTATCACATTATTTATAGAATTCCTATAAATGAATGTACTAAGGCCTTTAATCAACCACAAGTCTT
>NW_020220440.1:1417-6816 GCF_003070985.1 Temnothorax curvispinosus | reverse complement strand
ATCGCGAACGGAGCCCGATCCCTCTTAGCCGACAAAACGGCTAACAAATTGGTGGCAGCGGTGGGATCTACTCCATCGATTCGCCAGAAAGGACCGGACTGCCGAAGAACCACGCATCTGAAACAAGAACGAGTTCGATTAACCATCGGTGGCAACATATCCCGGAGAGGAAAAGCCAGCCGAGACCCGAGCGAAAAGACGGTAGCAGCCGCGAGTGCAGAAGTGACACCTGAGACGGCCACGACCTACCGCACGGAATCACCGACTCCGAGCGACGCAGAGACACAGCGACGCAGCGTAGCAGCGCGGCAGGGACGCAGCGATCACGCAGGGACGCAGCCAAGCAGCGAAGCGGCCCGACGGACTGATCAGGCGGAGCAAGGCGAAGCAGCCAAGCAGCAACATGCGATTAGCGGCGATATTGTAAGTGCGAAAATTTATGTAACCGCGAGCGTTAAGTAAATGTCGGACGACCCGAACCGACAGCCGCCCGTCCCGCAAGCATCATTTATACATAGCAAGTCCGCGCAACGCGCCGCGCGTAACCTCGAGAATCCCGTGCGCGCTACGCGATCCGCAGGCGAAGGGTTAAACCGGCCCGCCGAAAGCGAAGGGTTAAACCGGCCCGCCGAAAGCGAAGGGTCAGACCGGCCCGCCGACGGACTAGACCAAGTCCGCTTGAATTTAGAGTCACGTTTTGCCGAAGGAGAAGCGCCCGTGCTAGCTCCGAACGTCATTGTAGAACGCGAATTTCCGTTCGACGAGGTAGACGCGAGTGTAGTAGGCGAACACGCAAATCGCGATAGCGACCAGACAGACTCACTCACAGACGTCTCCGACAACGCGCCAAGCCGCGCGTCACAACGAGGCGAATTTTCTCTCACGTCGTACGACAGCAGTATATTCGTTCCCGACGAGAATTCCGCGGAGGCCGGGATGAGTCATACAGGAAACGCGACTCCTACCCGAGAGAACCGCGAGGAAAATACGGACCCAGCCAGGGTGACCGAACAAGGCGACGCCGAAATGGCGCAAAATAGGCCACTCGTCAGGCGACCGGCGACACACGAGCAAAATCGAGTCCCGGAGCCGACGCAACGAGAACTGAGAGCCCCGGACGCAGTGATAACCGATTTAGTAAATTTAATGCGCGACATGCAAGAACGCATGGACCGCGTCGAGGCTGCGGAATTCGACCGATCGGCCGAACTTCTTCGCGCTTTTCGCGAGTTACAGGGCCGCGTAGGCAGGATGGAAGCCGCCACGCGCGAATCTTATAGTCGACAGGAGCGGCTATCACTTGATCCCGACACGCGAGACCGCCGCGTACGTAGTCAGGGCCCTTTAGATGTCACATATGGACGAACGCATAGCGACGTCCGGAATCAACCGGGTCTAGTTAACGGGTACCTCAGCCTTAAAGAGGCACGAGCAATGATACCCGAGATTAACGGCGAGTCGCGCGAACGTGTCCGTGAATTCATAAACGCTAGCACGTATGCTATGAAAAATATACAGCCGACCAACGAGTCGATGCTACTCGAAGCTATTCTGTGCACGAAATTTAAAGGGAAGGCAATGACGGATTTCGATACACGCGACATACGCGATTTTGACCAATTGAAGCGCGAGCTCGAGTCAGAATATCTAGGGAAACGCTGCATGACGCATCTGCAGCTCGAATTTAATTCGCTAACGCAAAAGCCAGGCGAGAGCGCGCAAGACTTCGGTAGGCGCGTCGAGAAATTAGCCCGCGAGCTTTACGAAGCAATGGAAGAGGGCAAAGGTCATACGCAAGAACAGCAAAAGGCCATACTAGATAATATCAAAATTCAAGCGCTGCATAATTTCCAAATTGGCTTACATGATGACATAAAATTGTTAGTGAGAGCGCAGCGATACCAGAGCCTGCAAGAAGCGATAACAGGCGCCAGCGCGGAGGAGAGAGTTAAAGGCCCCTCCCCGCGGAACGCACCGGCAACGGCAAAGAATAAATATCCCGCGATAAATGCGCGAACCGCAGGGAAAACGGTAGAATGCCACAAGTGCGGAAAAAACGGTCATTACGCGCGAGATTGCCGTACGAGCCGTCACGCAAACAGATATGCATTGCCGAAAGCCGAGAAGTCTAGCATTAACACGATAGAGTGCTCGTATTGCAAGAAGGCAGGGCACAAGCGCGACGAGTGCTGGTCGTTAAACGGACGACCGAAAGCCGAGCGACCGCGCCTAACGAAAACGGAAGCAGTTAAGAAAACGCCCGTGAGTACTGTCAGAAGGACAAAGACGCAGGAATCTAGCGAAGAGGCATCCTCCCGCAGCAGCAGCGAGGAGGATGAGAAGCCCAAGAGAAGCAAAGCGCGCGCCGCCGAGACTTATCGAGTTGCACAGATAAGTAAGAAGCATGAGGAAGGACCGCTAGACTTAGTGACACTGCCCGTGCAGGAGGCAGAGAAGGGGGAAATGGACCTGTTACTAGACTCAGGCGCAACCCTCACGTTAATAAAAGTAGGAAATTTAAAAGGAAAAACAATGGTAAAGGAAGAACGGTTAGCGTTAGTAGGCGTAACCGGACACCAAATTCATACGATTGGGAAAATAAACGCCACTGTGAACCTCAGAGATAAAAAGATTCGCCATACGATGTATGTGGTGAAAGATGACTTTCCGATCGAATATCAAGGCATTTTAGGAAACGATTTCCTCACCAAGCACAAAGCGGATATCTCAAACTCGAAAAAACGATTAAAAATCGGCTCGACTTCTTTTAAGCTACGACCTTTCCGCAAGGTAAGACTTCCGCCACACAGTGAAACAATCGTGGAAGCCGTCACTGACCATAATCGTGTCGGCATAGTGAGAAGCGGCGAACCCGCTCCAGGAGTTTTTATCGGGCATTGCCTAGTGCAGCCCGTCGAATTTAAGTGTCCGATTAGCGTGTTGAATGTGACGGACAAGCCGGTGGAGATAATCACTCCGTATGTAACCCTAGAAGACTTGCCGCCGCCCGACACCGCGGACGTTCTCTCGTTACGCTCGAGCGACGAGCGCGAGACCATCGCCGAACGACAAAAGAAAGTACGCGAGCAAGTACAGCTCGATCACTTGAACGCCGAAGAGCGAGCAGCCGTAGAACAAATATGTGATGATTACTTTGACGTATTCTACATAGACGGCGACCATTTAAGCGCGACTACCGCAATAGAGCACGAGATAAATATCCGGCCAGGTAGCGCGCCCGTGAATGTGAAACCATATCGGTTACCCGAGAAGCATAAGGCCGAGGTGAAAAAACAAATAGAAAAGATGCTCGAGGATGGCATAATCAGCCCAAGCACGAGTAATTGGAACGCGCCGATAATAGTCGTTCTTAAAAAACCGGACGCATCCGGAAAAGTGCAATTTCGCGTGGTTATCGACTTTCGAAAACTAAACGATCTCACCCTGGGAGAATCATTCCCCATGCCGAACATAACTGATATACTGGACCAGTTAGGTAACGCGAAATATTTCACCGTGCTAGATTTGGCCTCGGGGTATCACCAAATTCCTATGCACAAAAAACATAAAAGTAAAACAGCTTTCTCCACCCCGGATGGGCACTTTGAATTCAATCGCATGCCATTCGGTTTGAAAAACGCACCGGCAGCATTCCAGCGACTAATGTACGCGGTGCTGGCCGGACTACTAGGGCTGAGATGTTTCGTGTATATCGACGATATCGTCATATACGGGGCGACGCTAACGGAACATATCAGAAGAATAATAGCCGTGCTAATTCGACTTCGAAAATACAACTTGAAGTTGAAACCGAGCAAATGTGCATTTCTACGCAAAGAAGTCGTATATCTGGGTCACGTGATTTCTGAAAAAGGGATCTCGCCGGATCCGTCGAAATTAATAGCCGTCAAAGAATTTCCGACCCCTAAAAGAGTGAAAGATATACAGTCATTTATAGGCCTAGCCGGGTACTATCGAAAATTCATAAAAAATTTTTTCGAAGATAGCTAAGCCATTGACCAAGCTCACCAGAAAAGGAGAAAAGTTCACTTGGTCAGTAGAGCAACAGAACGCGTTTGAATTATTAAAGAATAAATTAACAACCGCGCCAGTGTTGAATTATCCCGACTTTAATAAAGAATTTATAGTGACGACCGACGCGTCCGATTTCGCAATCGGAGCTGTCCTATCACAGGGAACAGTCGGCGAAGACCGACCGATAGCGTACGCCAGCCGAGTACTATGTAAAGCGGAACAGAATTACAACACAACGGAAAAAGAACTGCTAGCCATCGTATGGGCAGTCAAGCATTTTCGACCCTATCTTTATGGCGTCAGATTCAAAATAATAACTGATCATAAGCCATTGATCTGGCTGTTCAATGTCACCGACCCCGGTTCAAGACTAATTAGATGGAGGCTTAAATTAGAAGAGTACGATTATGAAATCATACACAAGTCCGGCAAGAGTAACCTGAACGCCGACGCATTGAGTAGAAACCCGATAACAGAAGCGTCAGCTGTGCATGTGACACAGCAAGAGGAAGAAGATACACCTCGAGAATACTCGGAGGAGGAAAAGAAACAGATATTATATGAGTATCACGACTCACCTATCGGAGGGCACCAAGGAGTCGTACGAACGTTAGACCGAATCCGACTACAACACGATTGGAAAGGTATAACGAGGGATGTCGAAAATTACATAGGCAGATGCGAACACTGCCAAAAAAACAAGCTAAGTAGAAAAACGAAGATGCCAATGGTAATCACAGACACGCCGGAACGACCGTTTGAAAAATGCGCCCTCGACATCGTCGGTCCGCTTACGGTCACAAATCAAGGAAACAAATATATTCTGACGTTTCAGGATAATTTAACGAAATTTAGTAAGGCGATACCGATCGAAAATCAAGAAGCCAGGACCATCGCCAAAGTATTCGTAACAAAAATCGTGTTAGAACACGGAATTCCAGAAAAGATCCTCACAGATCAGGGCACGAACTTTACAAGCGAAATATTCAAGAACACGTGCAAACTATTGAAAATTGAGAAGATACAAACAACGGCGTATCACCCTGAGAGTAACGGGGCATTGGAAAGATCGCACCGTACTCTAGCCGAATACTTGAGGCATTATATTAACGAAGATCAAACTGATTGGGACGAATGGCTCCCTTACGCGATGTTTACGTATAACACTACGCCACACTCTACTACCGGTTTCACGCCATTCGAATTAGTTTACGGGCACCGACCTGACCTACCAACGGCCCTAACAAAACCGCCGAAACTAACATATTCGTATGACGATTACGCAAAAGAACTACGCGAACGGATCCGCGCAACGAATCAAGTCGCGAGGGAAAATACGAAAGATGAAAAAGCAAAATCGAAAT
>NW_020220440.1:0-1317 GCF_003070985.1 Temnothorax curvispinosus | reverse complement strand
AAAAAAAAAAAAAAAAAAAAAAAAGAGAGGGAATAGACGAACAACTACTAGTATTAACTGCTATTTTAAATGACCTCACGACAGACATAAATGACATTACAGATTACCTGACTCACGCAAAACACAATATTTTATTAACGCGTGTACTCCCAACCGAAAAAATAATCGTAGAACTAAGAGAAGCGACCTCACATATAGATAGAAGATTAAACTTCCCATTTAAAATACAAGCCGAAAACTGGAACTCTATCCAAAAATATCTAGATGTAAACGCGTATTATGATAATTCGAACATATACACTATCCTAGCGTTCCCATTAATAGCGTATCCAATGTATGAAATAATAAAGATCACACCTGTACCAGTACACAATAGCCACAACGTTTTCACCTTCCTAGAACCCTCTCACACCCTATTAGGGATAAATCGAGAAAACCACAACTATGTAATATTAAAGGAAAACGATTTAAATAAATGTACACAAGAAAATACTAAGTTCACCTGCGCTCAGAACCTCCCTGTCTATTTTATAACGGCGAATGCACCGACCGAAATACAGCTATTTGTAAAAACGTCTACACATATAGAAAATCGTAAGCAACGTCACATTATATCAAATGTAACATTCTGGATTGCAGTATCCGAACCTCAGACATGGTTATTTTCCACCCCAAAGACAATTGACATAGTAATTCAATGTAACGAATTGCCGGAAATTAAAATAAAAATAGAGAAAACCGGAAAAATAACATTGCGCGACAGTTGTAAACTAACCACACCAGATATATATTTAGAGACAACAAATCGAGTTTACAATAAATATGTAAAAATGTATTTACCAGAGCTTAATATAACAGGCATCATAGAAAAAAGTATAACGGTAAATAATAAAATAGAATCTGATAAAGAAATAAAACTGGAACCAATAATCAAAGATCCAACAGAATTAATGAAAATAAGTTTAAGTTTAGAAGAAATCCAAAAGGAGATGGAAAATAACCAACCCAGCATATTCACGAATAAAAATATTATATATTCCATAAGCTCCACGGTCACAATTGTAATAGTAATAAGTATCATAGCCGTAATCATTTATGTAATAAAAAAAAAAGAAGGGACCATTAAAACTTTGTAACACCAAAAAAAAAAAAAAGAAAAACAATCATGTAAAAATAGCACATAAGAAAATCAGATTGTAACCCCTCAGGGAAAAAGAAGACGCATAAATAAACGAAAAACTACGTTTTTCTTTTTCCACGGGGGGAAGGGTGTTGTGAGCGCACAACGCCCTTGGCAACCGAGTTGCCAAGCGTTAA
>NW_020220439.1:0-4169 GCF_003070985.1 Temnothorax curvispinosus | reverse complement strand
CGTGAACTACGGTGCGCAACAAGAACAGAACAAATAAACTCTTTACAATTCAGAAGTGGGATTCTCATCGTGTACCGCCATTATCGTGAACGATCCGGCTTGCTACCGATTCTCATCGTGTGCCGCCATTATCGTGGAACGATCCGGCTTGCTACCGATTTCCCTTTTTCCTTCTGTCCTCATTCCTTTGCTCGGGCGAGTAAAGTACAGCGTGCAAGGCTGTAATAGATATTCGGGTGCGGTATTTCCGGCCAGTTATCCCGTGGAAAATATTCGGGTCAACGACCGTTATCGTTATCGTAATATCTAGTGAAAGACGTTATCCCGTCGTAACGACGTTAAAAAACATTGATATTTGTGGATCGGCGACTAGTGATATCGGTCCGCCACGCTGCAAAGAAACATATATTCGCGTGTGTGAAATTACGTCTCGAACGTTCTCGAACGGTTTCCCCGCCATTTTGGGTGCAACGGTCAACCGCCATCTTACCACGGTCGAACATTCTCGAGCGGTCTCCCGCCATTTGATACGTCTCGAATATTCTCGAGCGTCTCCCGCCAGTTTATGAAGATCAGTCGTCGGTATTCAAGAAAATATGGATCGGCAGCAGTTAGAAAAGTTATCTGTGAATGAGCTACAGGATGAAGCCAAGAAATATGGGCTAAATCCTCCGAACGATACATCGCGCTGTATAGACATGATCATGTCTTATTTGGAGAGACAAGCCACGTCCGATCTACAAAAAAGAGAAACGCGTGCCGCCACTAAAAGTAAGGCGATGCAATCAACAGTCGCAGCGACGACGCCGACAGAGTCATCCGATTTATCTCAAATCTGTGTTTGGATGGCACAACAAATGCGTATCCAGCAGGAAGATAAGCAAGAACAAAGGCGTTTCCAGCAAGAGCAAATGCGTTTCCAGCAAGAGCTAATGCGTCTCCAACAAGAAGATAAGCAAGAGCAAAGGCGTATCCAGCAAGAACAAATGCGTCTTCAGCAACAAGAAAAGCAAGAACAAATGCGTATCCAGCAAGAGGATAAGCAAGAACAAAGGCGTATTCAGCAAGAACAAACGCTTATTCAGCAAGAGTTTCAACGAGAGCAAGCTCGAAACCAACAGGAACAGCAGCGGCAAAATCAAGCTATGATGCAACAGATGGTCGAGTTAACTAATTTGTCTCGTGAGAACTCTCAAAATGGGATACGTAATATTTTAAGTGAAGACAATGGTATACGTGCGGATCCGGATAGTTCAATTACACGTCGCCAGCCAATTTCATCAGTGGCAACCGCACACGCTGTTAAATTGTTGACGACTCAAATTCCTGAATTTGCCGGAACAGAAGAAGAAAAGATAGAAACATGGATTCAGACTGGAGAGAGAATTGCACAAATCCATGCAGTTTCGGATGATGTGTTACTCTTAGCAGCCTCTAGTAAACTCATCAAAAATGCCAAAAGATGGTTTGATCTCAATGTAACAACGTTGATCGAATCATGGCAGATATTTAAAGAAGCCATAATACGTCGATTTAAAAGGAAGATATTGTTTCATGTGGCCATGCAAAAAGTTGAAGCAAGAAGATGGAATTTTCCAAAAGAGCAATTCCAAGATTACGCCATGGACAAGTTAGAGCTGATGAAAAATCTAAACTTGCCAGAAGAAGATGCCATTCATCTACTTATTAACGGTATCGGAAGCCGATCGTTGAGAGAAACAGCAGCGGCGTTTCATTGTGCAACAGTTGAAGAATTCCTGGAAGAAATGCAACGGATAACATCGGTGTCAGCCGAGCCCACTAGAAAGGTTCATCATCAAGAGGTCAAAAATGATAAGGTGAAAAATAGTGAGGACACGGTACCTAAAGATAGCTCAGTATCAAAATCGGACAAAGATGTGTTTTGTGTTTATTGCCGGGCAAAAGGTCATGTCCGAGCTGACTGTTACAAGTTAAAAAAGAAAGAGCAATCACCACCTGTGGTAACTGCCAAACCAGCGCCAGTGGTGTCTGCAGTGGAAGAAGATGTTCAGGAGATGGAGATTGCGACAGTGAATGAAGATTCCGGTAGGAAGTTAGAAATTCCTGATGCGCGTATTATTGTAACTTCGGTGAACGAAATTCCATGTAAGTTGAATGCGTTGTTAGATACCGGAAGTCCCGTTTCATTTATTAAGTCTTCGGTTTTTGCAAAGTTTATAAAAGTCGATTTAGAAAAGGGTGAAAAAATAAAACGATATAAAGCGGTGAATAATACTTTTGTTAATATATTAGGATCTGCTCAAACGGTAATTTCTCTGGATTTATTGCCGAATTTAAAAGCATCAATTTCTTTATTGGTGTTGGATAATGACTCATTTTCTTTTGATTTAATTATTGGTTTAGATTTCTTTAAAGAGAATAATATTTCAATTTTATGTAAACCATCTGATATTGAATTTAATAATCAAATTCAATTATTTCAAGAAGTAGCTACTACAGAAGAAATTAAAGATAAATCTGAAGATATGCTATCATTATTGCAAGATGACGATACTAATTGTAATGAATCAAATAAACAAGAATTAGAGTTTGAGGATAAAGATAATGATGTTGCGTATATAGAACCAATGCCTCTTGAAAGAGAGCTAGAATATAAGCAGTTGCGTGATATTAAGTTAAAGAATATTGCGAAAAAATTAGAAGTTGAGGATAACGAAAAATTTACATTAATAGATGGACTTGTCTTTCATAAAGGAAAGGATAAACCTAGATTCGTAATTCCAGAAGTTATGATAAATAACATTATTCGGGTATATCATGATGATAAGGCGCATTGTGGCGTTGATAAAACCTACCAAGGTATATATGAGAATTATTGGTATCCTTCTTTACGAAAGAAAGTGATAGATTATATAGATAACTGTTTGACTTGTATGATGACAAATGCGACTATTAGTACTCGCGAAGGCGAATTACAAGTAGTAGATAACCTTAAATTCCCGTGTCAAATTTGGCATACGAACCTTTTTGGCCCAATATCAGAGTCAGTTGAGGGATATAAGCATATTTTATTAATAGTAGATGCGTTTACGCGATTTACTTGGTTGTTTCCTGTCAAATCTACCAGTACAAAAGAAACTATCAAACATATGGAACTATTGTTTAACACATTTGGAAGTCCAAATATTTTAGTTTCGGATAAAGGTACAGCATTTGCTTCGAATAAATTTTCAGAAGTTATGCAAATTCATAATATTAAACATCATCAAGTTGCTGTTGATGCTACATGGGCAAACAGCATAGTAGAGAGAGTTAATAGATTTTTAAAAGCATCTCTTGAAAGAATTGTTGAGGAACAACAATCATGGAGTTCCGCGGTTGGATCTATCCAGTTTGTGATAAACAATACAATTCATTCTTCAGTGAAGGCTTCTCCTTCAAAATTACTTTTTGGTTATGAGCAACGTAATCACTCGGATAATGAGTTGGTTAAAAATTTAACTCAATTAGCAGAAATTGAATTAAAAGTATCGGATGAACAAGATATCGCTAATGAATTAGCTGTAGAAATGACTGATGAAATAAAAGATTATAATAAAGCCAATTATGATAAACAATATAAGAAACCAACTCAGTATAAAGAGGGAGATTACGTTATGATAAGAGATACTGCGGTAAAACCCGGAGAAGATAAGAAATTAAAGCCATGTTATAAGGGTCCGTATATGGTTACAAAGGCCTTAAATAATAGTAGATATGTGATTCAAGATATTCCAGGTTTTAATGTGACCTCCAGGCCTTATAACTCTATACTTTCCCCAGATAAAATAAAATATTGGATAAAACAACCAGAGCCATAAAAATTTTGGAATAAAGATAATAAAAAGTGTTGTTTTATGCGATAATCATAAGTTTAAAATAGTTTAAGTTTTGCGTGCATTAAGTTTAAGATTACTATGTTTAAAAAATGAAAGTTTGAATAATTAATAATAATAATACTATGATTTATGTTAAGTAAGGATTTGTGCGAATAGTTTAAGTTGTATTGAAATTATATTACTAGGGTATATTTTATTTTGTTTTTGAGAATTAATTTCCGTTAAGACATTCGGGACGAATGTATTCGCAGAATGGCCGAACTGTAAGATTATTTGTGCCGTGCTTGAGTAGACCGTAAGGTGTGATTG
>NW_020220438.1:0-1577 GCF_003070985.1 Temnothorax curvispinosus | reverse complement strand
CTACTAGACAAATTTTCATTGACATCGATTAAAATCTGATCTATTAAGGGGGGAACCTCGTGTAAACAGCACTTTTTTAAAGATTTTATTACAAAAAAATGGGAGTAATTATTGAATTCAAATAAAATACATTGTAATATTTACGTTTAAATGTACAAGAAAAAATTTTTTTGCTGTAAAAAAAAACAAAATGGCAACGCTACAGCTACTTGAAGTTGGCTCTTCGAGTTTGCGCCGGACAACGCTCAGGTCCTTGTAATTATCTGAAATCAACGAATTAAATTTTTTTCATTGAAATAAATTATTTTGTACTTCATGAACCTAAACTTAGCAAAAAAAAACAAAAAAATGAAAAATTGGGGACATTTAAAAAAAAATATATAATTTTTTGTTTCAAACAAATTGTTAAAAACAATATTTATTATCATAATTTTAATATATTTTTAGGTTCATGAAGTACCACGATACATATACAAATATCTATACAAAATTTCAAGTTAATTGGCCATTAACTTTTTGAGTTATATTGTCCGGCGCAAAAAAAAGCGTTTTGAGAAAAACGCGTTTGAAGATAGTGACTTATATAGTGACTTATATTTACCTAAGCTTAATCTGCGATGCCTTTATAATCCTTCCTCTTCTAGAAAAACATCTAATTGTGCTGCATTTTCCTCTTTTTGAGCAGTCCTGGCCTCTTTTGTCGCTTTTTGTAATCGTTGATCTTGCCTCTTTACTCGATTCTTATCATAAGTATCAGGGTCTTAGGGACCTTTAGGATTTGATTTAGGCTTTGAAACTTTGGAAATATATTCTTCAGATAGTACATGAATTTTTCAAGCCATAAAAAAAATGCAACAAAAAAAAATTTTTACACGAGGCTCTCTCCTTAACAAATCTGAATTAGTAGTTACAAGAAAATATTTTACATCATTTTGTAAACCATTATGTTTAAGGTAATTGCATCAGAAAGTGAACTTATATATACTTATACGTATAGGTATTAGGTAAATCTGTACGAATAATAACGATACTGGATTATTTGGCCACAACTGGAACACTGCAACAACCAGTTCTGGCCATCCCATGGCCAAAAATGGAGAATTATATTAATACATGATCTAGTTTTCGACACCCATTATTATTTTTAAAATAGAAGTCAAATACGTGGTTATGCATTTTGAGATCAATTCTTAGACTTTCCGCAAGCCAATTACACAAACATTACTCACAATTATGTCTTTTACACAATTATTATAACGTTTAACTTACCTCGTATCCTTAACGTTTTCCACAAGAAAATGCAACAGTTCACATACTTCGGTTATAAACCGTAGTTTTGTCATAAAACAAATTCTGTACTCTGCATCGGCGGGCAGTGTGATCGACACAAATACCGTAAAAACAAAATCCTTTAATTTACATAGTAAGAATCTGAATCATTAACTAAATAATTCAAAAGATTCGTCGAAGTGGCCACAAATGGAGCAGTGGCCACAAATGGTGCACTGACCCTAGTATCTTAATTATAAATTTCACATTTCGACTTTGCGTCGCAATATCTCCGCTCGTAGGGCACG
>NW_020220437.1:668-11210 GCF_003070985.1 Temnothorax curvispinosus | reverse complement strand
TGCTTCTCATCTGCTCCTTCTACACTCTACTGCTTGTGGTGCATGTGGCGTGCGTTGATCTGGTCACGTGGGCGAGAGTCGATACGCTTGCGTGCTGATACGCTTGCGTGCTGCTATTGGCTGGGCTGTGTGGCCATCCTTTGGTGATTTGGACATCCTAGCTGCATCGTGTGACACGGGCTTTCTACATACGGAACATGGAATCGCGTGTGTGTGACAGATGTAAGAAGCCGATCGCCAATCAATCACTCGAGTGCGAAAGGTGTAAGAAACTGTTCCACCCTGGCTGTGTTAAACCGTATGCTACATACAAGTATGCGGATACGTGCTGCAAAGCTCTTGCAGCCACATTAGACGCGCCTCTTACACCTGTCAGCGAACCGAATGCACACTCTTTCGACTTGGCGAGTGGAGTATCGGCGACTCAGGTGCAGGCGCAGTTACAGGGGCAGACTGAAACCAACGTGCTGCTGCAGAAACTGTTTAACCAACTGAGGGATTCTGACGCCAAGCTCTCGGCTTTCATTGAGGACCAAGGGCGTATTAATAGAGAGATTAATGACAAGCTGAGTAAACTGGAACTCATTACGGATACTGTTGCCCAGAGTGTGTTGCGTATTGATAAGCTAGAACAGGAGAGCTCAGCTCTTGCTCGCGAAGTCCGGGACTTGAAGGCCGCTCAGTCCGTTCCACGCGATGAGAATAAAAATAAATTGATTATCTCGAGAGTCCCTAGGGAGTTGTCGATTACTCCTACAGAGTTGGTCGGCAATATACTTAAAGTGCTCGATATTCCAGATCTCTCTAGTCACATTCTAAATGTTAGATCTATGGCGCGGAAACGGCAAACAGTCATAGCTTCTGACGGTTCTTCGAGTCCTGGTGGTACGGGCTCGTTCATAGTCACCCTATCCTCTGGCGCAGTCCGCGATGTTATAATTGCTAGTAAGAGAGTGAAGCGGTCTCTTAAGCAGAGTGAGGTGTGTAGCGGGGGCTCTAATCAAAATATCTACGTGAATGAGTTGCTGTCCAGGACTGCGTATGACTTGTTGCAGCGGGTTAAACAGATTGCTAAAGAGAGGTCTTATAAGTACGTTTGGACGAGAGGGTCTCGTATATGTGTCAGATTATCTGACGGCGCTCCGGTTATCTTTATTGACTCTGACTCAGACCTTGCTAAAATCAATTGACATGACCGTGTGCGTTGCGCGGCATCCCCTGCTGTTAATCGCGCTTTAACACAGTGCCTTCGGGTAGCTCAATTCAATGCAAACTCACTTCGTGGTCACATTGACTTAGTAAGATTATACTTTAATGATAATGTTCATCACATTATATCTGTATCCGAAACGTGGCTGAATGCTGAGGTGACTGATGATCTTGTGGCCCTGGATGGGTACTTTCTGATTCGACATGATCGTGTAGGTAGAAGGGGTGGTGGAGTTGCCTGCTATGTACACAACTCACTGAAGGTTGCAGTTATTGCTACTTCTGCAAGAGGTGACGTGAATTCCCCTGAGTATCTCATTTGTGAGATCCGTTTACCAAATTATGAATCTGTATTATTTGCATCGGTCTATAGGAGGCCTAAAGGCCTTCTCTTAAATGAATTTACAGAAGCACTCCTTAGTGTTTCGCACTTATATAAAAACATAATTATTGGCGGAGACTTCAACTGTAACCTTCTTACAAACAACTTTGAAGCTGACCACTTGCGTGAACTTATGTCGAGTATAGCAATGCATATTGTTCATTCGGGTGCTACGCATTATACGGCCTCCGCAGATTCGTGGCTTGATGTTCTAGTGGTGGATGACAGTGAAAAAATTTTGTCATTTACTAAATCTGAGTGTCCGTTTATAGCTGGTCATGATCTCATAGAGTTATCGCTCTCTCTGGCCACGAACTTGGTCATTGACCGTACTATTGTGAGACGTAGATATGGATCTATTGATTGTGATGTGTTCTGTGACCATCTTCGTTCTGTAATTGATGGTCTTGTGCCGGCCGTGGCCTGTGATAGGGGTGTGGGACTAGATGACCAACCAGGCGTTGGTGAGACTGAGGGGCTTTGTATGAGACTGTCGGGAGCTCTACTTCAAACATTAGATGTGTTTGCCCCTAGGCGAACATTTATAATTAAAAGGCCTCCGGTGCGATGGCTGACAGATGAGCTTAAAGCTCGAATTCGTAATCGCAACCAATTATACAGGCAGGCTAGACGCTCCAATGATCTGCTTGACTATGCCACTTACAGACTTTTCCGAAACTAACTTAATTCGGACATCAAACGTGTCAAAGGTGAATTTCAACTTAATTCTCTCAAAGACATCACTGATCCTGCTAAACTTTGGAGAGAACTGGCGCGGTTTGGTCTTGTAGAGTCAACCTTAGTCTCTCCTTTACACTTATTTACACCTAGTCAATTGAATTCATTCTACGTTTCGGTCTCTAATGCTCAACCACCTTGCTTGTTTACTGACTTTATTTCTACTGTTACTTTAGTTACTCGATCATCCCAGAGACCAGAGTTTGTGTTCTCTGCTGTAACACCTGCTACGGTCCTTAAACTTATCTTAATGGGACCGACCCACTCTTATGCATCTGGTTCAGATGGTATACCGCTCTATATCCTGCGGATTGCCTGGCCTATAATCTCGGCGCATCTCATTACTTTGTTCAACCACTCATTGGAAACTTCTTCTTTTCCATCCCAATGGAAGCACGCATTAATCCGCCCGCATTCGAAGATTCGTATTCCTTTATCCCCTACTGATACAAGGCCTATAGCTAACTTGCCAGAGCTGTCTAAATTACTTGAAAGGATTGTGGCTTCGCAGATTACTGAATACTTGATTGAACATAACCTCATAAATCCGAGACAGTCTGCGTATCGACCATGTCACAATACACAGACAGCTCTTCTGCGGGTTTGCGATGACATCAAAGAGGCGATTGATAAGGGTCTTATTATAATTATGATCCTCTTCGATTTTAGTAAGGCGTTCGATACTGTTCCACATCTCAAGCTACTTATCAAGTTAAAGGAGATTGGCTTTTCTGATGCTGTTCTTGCGTGGATTTTTTCTTACTTGACTGGTCGCTGTCAATCTGTGGTTGATGATGCTGGGAACTTCTCGGAGTGGTTGTATACGTCATCGGGCGTTCCTCAGGGCTCTGTGCTCGGGCCACTATTATTCTCTCTGTTTATTAATGATATAGGAGGAGTATTGCTGCATGCACTTCACATGATATTTGCTGACGACATTCAAGCTTATCTCTCATGTTCTCCGGCTAATATCCGTCATGGATTGGAGTTAATCTCTAGGGATGCAAAAGCTATCTTTGCTTATGCAGAATCTAATGGTCTGAAACTTAATCCGTCCAAGTCTAAAGTGATGATTTACGGTAGCAATGCTTATGTTAGGAATATTGACCTTAGCCTTCTGCCTCCTGTCATGGTGAACCAGGTACCTATCCCTTTTGTTAGTGAGGTGAGAAACTTGGGAGTTGTTTTTACGCCTACTCTGTCCTGGAAGAGGCACATTTCGCATGTATCACAGAGGGTGCACTGTGCGTTGTACAAATTGAAATTTAACAAGAACTCTCTCTCTACTGAATTACGAATCAAATTAGTGACGACGTTGATTATGCCACATGTTGATTATTGCTGCCTTGTCTACGATGGTTTAAGCAATGAGCTGAATACGAAGTTGCAGAGACTTGTAAACTGCTGTGTAAGGTATATCTTTGATCTTAAACGCGACGAACACATTACGCCCTATAGGCGACGACTGGGATGGCTCTTAGTTGAGAATAGGAGATTGTATTTTCTTGGCTGTCAGGTCTATTGTATCTTGTTCCTAAATTCTCCAATCTACCTGAGGGAGCTCTTTGCTTCGCCTGACCCGTCGCTTAGAAGATCTGATCGCCTTCCTGGTTCGTCGCAGACCTTTCATATACCGCCTTGCAGAACTACAACATATTGGAACTCTTTTCGTCTTTCTGCAATACGTTTTTGGCATTCTCTCCCCGACAACATAACATCCGCACCATCTCTTCCAACCTTCAAAAACTTACTCCGCTTGTATTTGTTAGCATCTGAATCTGGCTAATGCTTTATCTCTTTGGTTACCGGTGCGAACTTAGTGGTGCAATAGTTGCATAATTTAGTAGCTGCGTTGTGCATATATATGTTGTTGTATTAGTTAAGGTTATACTATGTATCATATTAGTTTAAGGATATTATATATCATTGTGCTTCATCAAGGATTTTCTACCGGTGCGAACTTAGTAATGCAATAGTTACAATCTAGTAGCTGCGTGATATTAGTTAAAAGTTATGTATTATATTATGTATCATTATGTATTTTCTGTGCATCATTAATTCTGCATCAGGCCTACGCACATGCGGTTACCTTAGCTCATATTATATTAAGCGCCTTCAAATTTACTTAAGCTACTTCTTGCTCATGCTTTTTCTTTTTCTTTTATTGTACTTTAGTTTTAAGTATATCGGATGCATCACAATGGTCCATTGAGTGCATCCATGATTTCTTATCTATGTACTTGTGATTTAGATCTTTTTTCTTTGATGTATTTTAGTTTTAGGTATATCGAATGCATCAATATGGTCCACTGTGGTGCATCCATGATGATTTTTTACGTTATCTATGTACCTGGGATTTCGATTTTTGCCCTTTAGCAGATGTTTGGGCATAAATAAATTCAATCAATCAATCAATCTCTCTCTCTCTCTCTCTCTCTCTCTCTCCGCTCGTTTAAAATCTCTCAAACATGTCACACCGTAATCTCCATTGGACACCTGTACACACAGCTCAGGGCTACGTGCACCCGTGTCTGCAAACACGCACCTCGATCCGTTAAGGCGCTACCGTACATGCAGATGCATCCGGGATATTTGCGTTGATACGCTCTGTCGCATGGGCTTTAATACTAGCAACAGAGAGCGAGTTTCGAAAGGGAATAGGTCATCGGGTTCTTGAGATTGATTTAGGATGGGTTAGTATTCAATGAGCAGTGTCCCGGGACGTGTCGCGAGACATTCTGCTACTGCAAACAGGATCATAATGATTTAAGTCGTTTACCGTTTGTACTTCTCTCTCTCTCTCTCTCTTTCTAAGAGCATCCTTGCTTTAATCTTTTCTCGTTCTTCTTCATTTATCACAGTCACCGTTAATCCATGAAGCTGCTGCATGTGTTTCCAGAATTCCCAACGGGCTAATTGAAATTTCTAGCCCGATTAAACAATGTTCTGCATTATCCGGATTGCGGTATTGTTATGTGAAGTATAACAATACAGGTGATACCGCATCAGAATGAAATTTCATATTATTACAGATAGTTCGCCGCAAATTTGTCAAAGTTGCATTTTGAATTGTAATATAAGAGGAAACCTTGAAATAAAAACGGTGAAAGATTTAATGTTAAATTTAGAAAGAAAAAGTCTGGAAAGTATAAGCAGTAGCTATAACAACAAGAAACTTTATATTTTATAAGATTCCAAAGACCCCGCTTATTCAATGTATACCCTACAGTTGAACAGTAACATTCAGAATATCGGGCAGTCTAATACTATCCGAATACTCGAAAAGCGTCATTTTACTAAAAGAACAATTATTTGAAAGTTGGTCGAAACTTTTAAATATATATATATTTTTCATTTTTATTTTTATTTCCTTTACTTTTATTTGAGATCGATTTGCATGGCGCGGGCAATCCCTGCGCGTGTACGTAGCAAAATCTGCTGACTTCGCCGGCCATCGCGTGTCCCAGTCACGTGAACCGCCCAAGGCCGATGGTCGGATGAGGGTGGATCAGTGGACGAGCAACAACCAGCACCAGTCGACTTTGTAAAGTGAAGCGCGTGCACCGAAGTGCGGAGCCACGTGCCGAACGTATTTCGATCTGACTGGCAAAAAGGGAAGAGAATAGGATGGGAGCGAAGGCGTCGCGACGACGGACAACACAACCACACCCAGCGGACCCGCTAGATCGATAGTCACAACCCTGCTAGAGGAGAGAGAGAGAGAGAGGGGGGGGGGGGAAGAGATGGAGAACGGTCGCTCAAGAGAAAAAGAAGGAAAGAAAGAAGGGATGAGACAAATTGCCAAGAGATCTCACCAGTCGCTACCTCTGTCCCGTTTCTTTCTTCCTCCCTTTTGTTCTTCTCCTCTTTTTCCACCTCGATCGGTTACCTGCCGCCCACGAGCAATGTCGCGCGAAGCTTTTCCGACGTCTCTCGACGCAATCCGACGCATAATGATTTCGAGAGAACGGAATTTATGATACGCGCGATGCTCGCGCGCGATTGTTAATGGATTCGCGATCAGCGCGATGCTGTTATCGGTTTTATATCGAGCCCAATAATCTTATCTGCTGTTTTACAGGCGGCGAACAATTTCCACCTTCGCGCGAGAACAATCGTTTGCTCGGCGGCAATTTGCGTAATTGGAATTTATATAATTACATTGCAATAATGCGATTGCTTCTTCCCCTCTGCGCACGCGGATTAAGTTATCATAAAATGTTACCCCGAATTTCCTGCCCCCGAGTATACTTTCCAATTACGCAATACGATTACGCTCCACCGTAATAAGAACTTCCCCGTCCCGCGCAAACAATCGTTTTCAGGGGTTTACCTTTTTTTTTTACCGTGCTGCGCGAAAACTTCTCTGACAACACAACCTCCAAACGACTATCCGTTTATCTTTCTCCTGCGTTTTATACCTTCTTTTTTGCATTAACGTGTTTTATTCATCAAACAACAGTAATTATGCCTCAAAATAATATTGGTTATTTCTGCGTAATACTGACATACCTCTACAAAGGTACGTTGGTAATATTATCAAAAGCATAACAATTTAGGTCCCTTACGGATATAAGTGATATAAAATTCTTCATTTTAGATAATTTGATTTTGATTTATTTCAGTTGCGAATTTGGTTTATCAATAATTTCATTTTCACCAATTTATGTTGTATTAGAAACCCAGTACGCGTCTAGGTTTAAGGTTTATCTCAATATTATGATGTATGTACGTACGCCTTTGTGGGTCAATTGACTTGTCTTTGCATTTACACATCTATCTCCGCGCTACTCATCACACAGCGTTTCTACAATATAATCTTGCAGCCTAATTGTTGCAAGAATGATAATTTATGCTTGGAACTTGTGCTCGGTTAGTCACGCTCGGAGAAACGACAAAGCGGAATAGCTCGGTGAAATGCAAATTGGAGATAGTTAAACTGCGATCCCTCTGCTTGTGGGAGATTTGAGATGATAGCAGGCATCTTATTAGTATGGCATGATTAGATCAAGTGTGTGGATATAGGCAGATGAATGCAACAATTTAATATAATACATTGACTATTACGTGTATACACGTGTATATGTGCTTAGTACATAACGGAAGCTCAGCTGAAAAGAGCTTTCATAGCGGGACATCGTGACAGAATGGAATAACATCGTGGAATAACATCCATCGCATTGATGAATTTCGGCGGTTAAAATTGTATCGACCATAACGCGCACAAAAAGAAATTACGTAAGCTATTACGCATTCAAATTAAATTCAAAAAAATTTAACGTGCGTGATATTTTTGTTGAAAATAACACGTTTCGATCGTGTACATGTATGGTATATCTTTTTACTTTTAAATGGATAAGCTTCCGATTCGTCTATACTAAAAGAGAAAGTAATTATGCAGAGATAGGGAGCCACTCTCGATTTCAATAATTTTGAGATATATTATCAAGGTCATCATCCCTCGAGTAATTTTCAAAAAATTTTAGCCGGCGGTCATTGTTTGTTAAAAAGTTAACAAAAAAAATAATTTGGTGAAATAAATACTGCCCAAATACCGTTAAATCGACATATCTAAAAGATTTCTTGGCGTAATTGAAAATAAACCGAGATAATATTAAAATAATAAACGTGAACCATACAATAATAGACCTCGTATCACCTTGTAAGCAGGGGGTGGACTCGGGTAGACTCGCTTCGTGTGGAAAGTCAAAAATCCGAAAAGTTACAATATTAACAAAAAATTTTAAGAAATATAACAGTTTGTGTTAGTGCTAAGAGAAGTAATTTGTTGATATATGCACACAGAAAAGTACATATTATATACCTGCAAGTAAATATTATTTGTTCAAGGTATTTGATAAGTTTATATATATATATATATATATATATATATATATATATATATATTAGGGTGGTCCTTATATATTTACTCGACAAAAGAATTTTTTTAAATATTTTTTAGCGGCACCCCCCAGAATGTTTTCAATTCGCAAAAAAATAATCTCTGCCAAAGCTCAGCTCGATCGGATAACGGAAACCCGTGCCCCCGGATTTTTAAACATTTGAGTTTTTTTGTATTAAACTGTTTATTCCATTAACATTGGTTTTTAAAGCAATTTTCCACAAAAATCTGGCCTAAAGCACTTTTCTTTTTTTAACATGTGTATCTTGCTTTTCTGTATTGTTTGAGACCTTATACGTCTCATTTAAACAATTAGGTAAATTGTTAATAACTAAAAAATAAAAATAAATAGTTATTGCATTTACTGCTTGATCAGCTGAAAAAAATTATGTATGGGCTACAAAAGTTATAGTAGTATGTTTAGAGCCAAAAGAAGAACAAAAATTAAAAGATTTCATGTTTTTATTAAAAACAATCAATTTTTTGTGGCTAACGTTATACCTATTAATATTTATACTTAAGTCCTGAAACTGTTGCGCTTGCGTTCTTTGATCAGAAAGTATCCATAGATACGAAAAAGTAGATGATTGAATCCAGAAAAAATATCGACAAATGAAAGTGTTAAGAGCGTAGTTATAAAAGCACACAATAGTCTTGAAGTGCTAGAAAAAGATATTGAACATTTCGTAACTGCAAAAACAGCTGATTTTTTCGACAGATTTAATATTAGTCGGGATTTTATGCAGATTGACTCGTCAATCTGATCAGAAAACGACACTTTTAAAAAAGGTTAAATTGTATCCAAATTAAAAGTTGTTAACGATACAGCGGAAAGAGGCGTTAAGTTAATGGAAGATTACAGTAAATTAATTACTAGAAACGAAGATCAAAAACAGTATTTATTACGAGTTGTCAAAGATTACCGCCGCCGCGCTTCCCTGATTCGACAAAAAAAACCTTATTATTGCAATAAATATTATTAGATAACGTTATAGCTACAAAAAATTGATTGTTTTTAATAAAAACATGAAATCTTTTAATTTTTGTTCTTCTTTTGGCTCTAAACATACTATTATATCTTTTGTAGCCCATACATAATTTTTTTCAGCTGATCAAGCAATAAATGCAATAACTATTTATTTTTATTATTTAGTTATTAACAATTTACCTAATTGTTTAAATGAGACGTATAAAGTCTCAAACAATGCAGAAAAGCAAGACACACATGTTAAAAAAAAGAAAAGTGCTTTAGACCAATTTTTGTGGAAAATACGCTTTAAAAACCAATGTTGATTGAATAAAAACAGTTTAATACAAAAGAACTCAAATGTTTAAAAATCCGGGGGCTCGGGTTTCCGTTATCCGATCAAGCTGAGCTTTGACAGGGATTATTTTTTTGCAAATTGGAAATTGGATTTTGCAATTGGAATTCTGGGGGGTGCCGCAGAATAAATTTAGAAGTCGAAAAATGAAGACCACTCTAAATATATATACAGGATGGCCCATTTTAAAAAAGGCAGGCAAATATCTCGAAAAATATAAAACATACGAAAAAAGTTTCAGACAAAAGTTGTTTGGTTTGAAGGGGGACATAAAATGGTCATTGGTTTGACCTTGGATGGTCGTTTAAAGCTCACGTGAACGACACCTTTAATTTCTTAAATGAAAACCCCTATTTTTCAATGCATATTCTTGTAGCTTATGTCGAGAGCTTTCCAAAACACTATAATGAAGTATTTTTTTATCAAGTACTTTTCGAGTTATGAGGCTTGAAAGTTTTAGTATTTTGACATAAAATACAAAATATCTTGTAAAACATTAAGTTTTCGGTAACGTGACCTTAATACTTTTATGCACAGAATAATGAGACGAATTAATTGGTATGAAAAAAAGACAGTTGCTTTTAAGAAAAAGTATGCAAATGCGTGTTGCAAATTACATATTTTTTCTTAAAGGAACTATGCCTTTTTTCATACCAATTGATTCGTCTCATTATTCTGTGCATAAAAGTATTAAGATAACATTACCGAAAACTTAATGTTTTACAAGATATTTTGTATTTTATGTCAAAATACTAGAACTTTTAAGCCTCATAACTCGAAAAGTACTTGATAAAAAAATACTTCATTATAGTTTTTTGGAAAGCTTTTGACATAAGCTACAAGAATATGCATTAAAAAATAGGGGTTTTTATTTAAGAAATTAAAGGTGTCGTTCACGTAAGCTTTAAGGACGTTCTCTCGTCCTTATACAAGAGCAAATCAATTTTCTTAGGATTTTCTTGAAACTGTGAATATACGTTAATTTAGGT
>NW_020220437.1:0-658 GCF_003070985.1 Temnothorax curvispinosus | reverse complement strand
TACTAAAAACATATTCTGGATCTTTAGCAAGTCCCAATACTTCAAACAAGAATATTTAATTAATACAAGAATTCGATTTATATATAGAGTCTACGGAAAAGAAGCATATAAGTACTTAAATATAATATTCTTGAAAGAAGAATAAATTCTTGCTTTGAGCACAAAATGATGAGCCTTTCTAAGACTTGTGCCAAGTATATCTTAAAACTATTATTAACAAAATGTTCTTTATTGAAGAAAACTATTACTTAAAACAAATAAAATAAGTAATTGTTTTCTTTAGCTGTAGAATAATATTTTTCTATGTGTGTACACATGTAGGCGGGAAAGGGGCCTCGCCCCTTCCCCCGCAGCAGAGGTGAATGGAAGTGGATCTCGGTTCGTGTAGAAAGTTGAAAATCCGAACCGTACAATGCTGTCCAGAGAACCGTCTACGCGAAGCGGGATCTATCCCATCCCACCTCTTCTTATAGAGCGAAACGAGGTCTATCATTGTACAGTTCGAATTTTCAACTTTTTAAGAGGGGAAAAGCCCCTCCCCCGCCTACATGTGTACTGTTTATATACACTACATCAGCAAATTACTTCTTTTAGTATACTGACACAACTGTTATATTTCTCAGTTATATTTGTTAATATCCTTTTATGCAACACGTGC
>NW_020220436.1:0-6760 GCF_003070985.1 Temnothorax curvispinosus | reverse complement strand
TACTCATACAAATCTTATGCGCCTTTTAACGCCCTAAAAACACGTAATCAACGAAGTTGACAAAAGAAGAAAAGAACCGTTAAGAACTTACATGCTTTACTTCTATTTTATGTATTTGTTTCTTCGCTGAATCTGGATCAGTCGCGAACTTAAGATCTCCAACACCAGCCAGATGAAGCAATTAGACTTGCGCGTGTACAGATGTGGCAAGTGATTTTCTTTTAATTCTCCTTAGCGAACCAAGATTCCAAGCTAAACGCGTGTAACGTATAACGTATAACGTCAAGCTGATGCGAGAAACAATGCGAATAAACCAATGAAGGCGGCGATCGCAGCGATGCTAGATTATAGCTTAGATAGCTAGATTCGAGTTCCGGCGCCACCGACTCACCCGTGAATTAGATGAAAGAGGCGCATGTCCTGAAAAAGCCAATTACGTCCTTACGTGTTAATGGTTAATACTCTTTCTTAGGATATGTGCCCTTTACCTATCTTCTGATCTCCGGATGAGCCGCAGGCATCACGGATTAGGTCAGGCATTTCTATTATGCCACTGATGTTCTCTTTTGTTACAAAGTATTTAGAAGCCTTTTGTTGATTGCATTCTAAAATGTACTGAAAGTTTGTAGCATATACAATGTAAATTATGGATGATCAATACTGTTAAATTTCTCGAAATGCACCCTTTATATAAGCTACGTTCAGCAGAAAAATTAGCTTAATGATTCTTTATTATGATTGAGTTACATTAGATATAAAATATTTGGATGCAACGAGAAACTAATACTAGATCTACATAAAGACTATTTTCACAATGAGATTATAACTTCAAAATATTTGAATATTTTTTATTAAATTTCACGCAGTCAAGTTTTATCGTAATAATTAATGAGTATTGATTACCTCATTTATGCAATAATAACTGTTAATCGCTAAAATATGCTAGCAAAATAATAAACGAACAAATGGGTTCGATGAGGTGTATATCACAAAAATTATCTTCTTTATTATATAGAATACATTGAATTCTCGCTTTACCTGACACAGATCCGACATTACACATTCAATGACATGTTCAATAATCGATTTTTTTCTTTACATACATATGTATATTAAGCAATAAATGTGAATTACACTGTTTTAACTTAATCGCATTTTATTGAGCCCTAATTAATAAAAATATTAAAAACGTATAATTCTGACAAACATTAAAAACAAAAATAAAGTTAAAATGAAATATAATTTGCTCGTTGAAGAAAGTATGGTTGTTGCTAAAGAGTCTGACACTATTATGTACATAGGATGATCTATAGAACAATTGGAAATTTTAATAAGATATCTAATAAAATATATAGTACTGATAAAAATAAATAAAACATTTATATATACACATAACATAAGTTTATAAGGATTCTTATATTTTTCATTTTCTTTTGTTTTAGATCAACCTGTAGACTTGATATACTTATATAACTAAACTACATTAAGTATAATTAATAATAGTTTCAATCGTACATCTAAACCTAAATAACGAATTACTTTTAATTCATATTAATACTTATTTGCATGTAAAATCTTACATATGTCAAAATTGAAAGTCATATATTTATAGAAAAGAAGAAAATGTTTACTAATTAAATTAAAAAAATATCTTTATCATGTTTCATTATTTTTAGTATTCATGACTTCTTTTATATGAATCTGAATAAAATTTGCCGAATGCGTTTCCAAAAATTTTGCATTACATAAAAATGCAAGTTGTACAAGTTCCAAAGCATTTTTAATCGTAATATAGCGTAGCAAATAATGCTCACACGTTAATTTTAAATCCGGTACATCATATTTATTAGCTGTAGTTAACAATTTCTTAAGCATGTCATAATCACACTGATCTACTGAACCAGTTATAATATATAATAAAATGTGTTTAAAAGATTCTACCTCATTGTCCGATACTAATTCCTTTGTCATATCTTTTTCTATTCCCTCATGAGTGAGACACATATTCTTAAAGTAACTACTGTTGGTGGCATACAACAATTCTCTCGATACAACATACTGTTCTCCTCCTACTAGAAATTTGATTGATTCCCTAGACTTAAATTCATGAGTTGAGTCGTCATGAGATTTCATATCTTTCAATACCGTTGAGGATGGTAGTAAATGCATGTGTATAGTGTTATTTCCCATTTTATGAAAGCATTCAAACTTGCAATGTATTATAAGCGTATCTGTAGAATTAAACTGAAACTCAGCTGTCGAGATTCCAATTAACAATGTCATATCCGATATACGACCCAAAATCGAATTTGACGATAAAGCTGTTTCAGGCGGATACATTACAGTAGTGGTACATGAACCGTTAAATGCTTTATTAGTACGTATATAAAAGTTCACTACACCTGTCGTACCAGGGTGACGTAAAACACTCATTTGAATCATGTGTTGACCTGCAGTTTCTGGAAACGATGGAGACTTTATCGTATTCGTGATCTTAGAAAAACGCAAAAATTGATCAATTTTCCATGTATGATCAAGTATAGTCGACTTTATCTGTGTTTGAGAACAGCTCTTGATATACGAAGGTAAGAATGATGAAAATATCGTCGTTTGCTCCTTTTCCGGGATAGTCTCAGAATCAGAGATATCCTGAACTTCCTCTTCAGACACCTGGAAATAATTGATTTACTCATGAATAATGAAAATGTTCAAAATGTCCTAAATCTCTATGCTTTGTAATAAAATAGACTGATAATTTCAAACAAATCTCCTAACATAGATATATAATAATACTTTACATCATGTATAATATAGATAAGAACTATTTGATATCTGATTTTAGTGAAACTACACATGACGATTTTTTAGAAGTTCTATAAAAAGTGATATATTAAAAGTAATTAAAGTAATAGATGTATATAATTAAAAGTAATATATATATTTAATATATCAATTTTTAATAAAAAAAATATTTTATGTCAGACAATCGCGAAAAAAGAGTTGAACAAACAGCTAAATTGTTGGAGAAAATTTAAATACGACTATTTTTGTTGACCACGATCGATTTTATATAAATAGTTGAAAGTTTTGTCATTTTGCGTCAAATTTCAGAAATTATTAGTAAACTGCTTTCTTGTCTAACTAAGTCTTAAACAATCTATAATTCTCCTTTAAACTAAAGAAAAAACTTTTATTTTGTCTGCATAGCTCTATATAAGTAGATCCAATTTTTAAGGCGTTTTTCATATCATATATATGTATATATAAACAGAGTCCTATCTTAAATAGGAATAATTTTTAATTGCACTCACAAATTACATATGCTAGTAGAAAACAGTTTTGACAAGTGTCTGAATGTTTATGAATTTTCTTTGTTATGTAGAATGCATGGAATTGTCGACTAGGATATATCATGAATGTATTGATTCGTTTATACAAACTCTTAAGCTGCAGGACATACATTTAGCGAACGAACAGCGAACGCAAACGTTCGTTGTCATTATTCAACAGATATAATCGAAAATTTCAAATTGCTACATGTAGCAAACATTGAATCTGGTCGAATTCTGGTGTTTGGTACAACCGAAAAAAAGAACAAACAATCTAGGAACACAAACGCGAAGGTCTAAACGTTCGCGTTCGTTGTTTATTCGCTAAGTGTATACCTAGCTTTATTATGTGTTTTCTAATGTCCTAATAACACGTAATCAGCTTCATCAGCGAAGTTGAGAAAAGGACTATTTGGGAAAACAATTAGAGATAATTTGCTCAACGTCACACATGTCTCTGAATTATAGCGTTTTCGATTTTTTGGCTCGAGCCGACTCGGGTCAACTTGGATCAGATTAAAAGCTCAGAAAAAAGATAATGATGATGAATATAATAATGCCACGAAATATAATAATATGCCACGATAATATTAAAAATTTTTGGTGAAGGTTATAAAGAAACGCTTTCTGTCAGAAGTTTTAGAGAGTAATCAAATTTCAAACCGAAATTTTGATCTGGCTCGAGTAGGGTCGAGTCAACAAATCGAAAACGTTATTAGAAACGAAGATAAATAAACTGGTAGAAAAACTCAAGAACTTACTTGCTTCTCTATGCGTATTTTCTTTTCCGCTGAATCTTGATCAGTTGAACTTAAGATTTTACGTTTCTCTGATGAAGACGACATGCTTCGGTAATATTCCAACACCGTTCAGATGAAGAAATTATTAGACTAATGCGTGTACAGATGTGGCAACTGATTTCTTTTACTTCCCTTTATCAAATCAAGTTTCCAAGCTACTGCGAATATAAATGTCAAGATGATATGAGAAGTAACGCGAATGAACAAATAAAAGCAGCCACTGCAGTGATATCAGATTCGAGCTCCGGCGCTCCAGGGCCCTCAGGTTCACCCGTAAAATAGATGGAAGGGGCACATATCCTAAGAAAAAGGCCACTTACATGTTAACACGTGGCTCTTTCTTTTAGGATATGTCGATATGTGCTAAAATATACCCTCTCTACCTATCTTCCGGAAGAGTCGCGGGCGCCGCGGATAGGTCAGGAACTCGATTCTTGAATTTATTCGCAAGAGAAACGTATGGACAAATGTTGTTCTTACAGAAAAGTTGCAAGTCAATTGGCTATCGCATTGACTTTTAATCAATCAACTTATAACGTTTCTGTAAGAACAAAATTTACGCATACGTTTCTCTCGCGAATAAATTCAAGAATCGAGCCCCACGGGTCATTTCTGTGCCACTGCGATCCTTTCTTCTGATACAAAGTGTTTAAAAATCTTATCCTTTTGTTGACTGTATTCTAAAATGTACTGGCAGTATTGAAAGTCTGTGGCATATGTAATTTAAATTATGAATTATCAATACTATTAATACATTTCTCGAAATGCACCCTTTATATATAAACTACATTTAATAGAAAAATTAGCTCATTGATTCTTTAATATGATTGAGATTTACTTTAGCATCGAGGAACTAAAACTAGATCTAGGTGAAAAATTTTTATAACACAACTATAATTTTCACTGACACACAAATAAGACTAACTTCAAAATACTGAAATATTTTATTAAAGTTTCGCGTAATTAAATTTTATCGTAATAATTAATATGTATTTGCTTTCTCATTTATGCAATAACAACTGTTAATTGCATCGCTAAAATATGCTAGCAAAATAATAAACGAACGAATAGGTTCGATGAAGTCGTAAACATTAAATTCTCGCTATACCTGACAGATCCAATATTACATTTTAATAATAATATTAATTCTTATTATTCAGGAATAAATTTCTTCTATCCGATTACTTTCACTGTTCACACTTTGCCTTATCGTTTACTTTCGAATTATCTTTTCCCAAAGCAAAAATATAATGTTATTTCGAATTAAGCAAAAACTAGATTAACAAAAATTATACAATTAATTAAAAAGACCATATTGTTTTATTTCTATTTTTAAAAAGAATTAACATTTCGAGATTATGAGTTATTAAAATAAATTCTCAAAGAACTATATATAGTGTACAAGATCATCTACAGAACAATTTGAAATTTTTAATAAGATGTAGTACTGATAAAATTAAGTAAAACATTTATAGATAATATACATATACATACAGGTTTGTAAGGATTCTTATTTTCCATTTTCTTTTGTTCTAGATCAACCTGTAGACATGAAAAAATTAAACTACATGTGTAATTCTAACTAAACTTTATTCAGTATAATAGCTTCATTCATACGTCTGAACTCAAAAACGAATTATTCTTAATTTGTACTAATAATGCTATTAATATCTATTCGCATATTAATTCTTACATGTGTATATAAAAATTAAAAATTATAATGTAGAAAAGTCGGAAACATGTTTACTAATTAAATAAGAAAAATATTTTTATCATGTTCCACAAATTTATATTTAAGACTGCAATATTACGTGAATCCAATATTAGCCAATGTGAATTTCTTATCTGTCATAAATGGTGACGAAAATTTACGAATGCTGATTTCAAGTGGTTTACTTTTCTCAATCAATTCCATTATCTTATTTGAATCTTCTCGCGATAGACTTTTAAATGCTATAGTGTCCCTAATTTCTTCTATGTGAAGCTTAATAAAAGTTGCCAAATTTGTTTCTAAAAATTTTGCATTAGACGAGAACGCAAGCTGTATAAGTTCCACAGCATTTTCAAACGTAATATGGCGTAATAAATAATGTTCACAAATTAATTTTAATCTTGGTACATCATACTTATCAGCCGCTGTTAATAAATCTTTAAGCATGTAATAACGTTGTTCTATTGAGCCAGTTGTAAAATACATTAAAATCTGTTCAAAAGATTGTATCTCATTATCCGTTACTAATTCATCTGTCATATTTTTTACCTTTTCCTTATGTGTAAGGCAAATATACTTAAAATAACTACTGTCGGTGGCGTGCAACAATTTTCTTGATATAATATATTGGTTTTTTCCTACTATAAATTCGATTGATTCCTCATCTTTGCACCGAAACTTATCAACGATCGAATCTTCTAAATCGTATAGTTTCATACGTATAGTTTTATCTATTAGATTATGAAAAATTTCAAACTCGCAGTGTACTATAAGCGCACCTGTTCGATCAAACAAAAATTCCTCTGGCGAGAACTCAATTAACAATGTCATATCGGATATATGACCTGAGATAAAGTTTGATGACAAATATTTTCTCGGCGCATACGTTATAGTAGTGGTACATGAACCACAAAATGAAT
>NW_020220435.1:0-6251 GCF_003070985.1 Temnothorax curvispinosus | reverse complement strand
TGTCATAAAACTATAATTACACACGCAACTAGATCCACTTATACCATAAATTCACCACGTCGTTCATAAAGTTACGAAACACTTTATAAATGTAGGAATATTCCTGTGAAAAATACTGTGAAAAATGTCATTTTTACGTTAAACTTTAGGAATAAATGACGTAACATGCGTCATAAAATGACGTAAGAATCACGTCATTATGACGACTGTCTGCTACCTGGGTAGTCAATTAAACGTCTATATAATGTCATTTTACAAAGTCTTTTTGACGTATTAAAACATGACGTTAAATATACGTCACATAATCGACGAATGACGTTACTGACCAATTATGACCAAATATTGACGTCAAAATGACGAGTGCTTGCTACCTGGATATTATATAAGCATTTAAGGGGATCCTATAGTGGCGGTAGTTACCGACATTTCTTCATTTTAAGGAATTTTTGAATTGGCTTTACAGAAATGCAAGTTTTTGGTCTAGAATTAAAGTACGCACAAAAATCTACATCGCGTTGTACGATTTCATATCGGGAACGAAAAAAAATTAAAAATTTTACTAATTTGGGCACATACAACTGTCATCTGACGACAATAACAAAATTACTGCAGTTTATATATATATAATGACACCAAGGCGACGTAGGGACAACATGTAGGAACAATATCGTGTAAATAAAACTAAGATTCAACGTCTAGAAAAAAAGATTCCGTAAAATGAAGTTTTATTAAGCAAAAGCACATTTAGGTTGACAGGATAAGCAGTACTGCGTGTAGCGAGAGATGGCGCAGCAATCGAACAAAGACAGATGCCTCTGGTTAGACAAGGACAGACATAGATATAACATAGAAAACAGGATTAGAAATGTTGACATTACCGACGTCGAGGAAGTTCGGCCTTCGCTATAGGATCCCCTTAAGTTAACAAAACATAAATAATTTGTTAAAGCAGAGAATGGTTGGTATGTGAAAAGTACACATAAATATGTACTTTTCATATATCAACTATTCTCTGCTTTAACAAATTATTTATTCTGTTACAGATATTAAGTGTTGAGATTAACGAAACACAGTATATGATTCGTCGGTATGACAGCTGTTTCATAACCTGATAGTCGTCAACTTTAACAGTTAATATCTTGCTTCGCGGGGCAGAGCGGGACTTTTTTCTGCCCTTTTTTCGTTCGTTTTGTGCAAAAACGCGTCGATTAAGCTTAAATTCAGCGAAATCGGTGAGGAGGGAGCTCACCTTGTATAAAATTACCCAAACGCGCGCTATTTATTTTTAATAATTTACTGTTACTATTAACTTTACACTATTAACCAAATAACCACACAACTGCCAAAATATGCCATGACAGCCACTCATGAAGTAAGCGCAACAAGAAAACCAATCGGCATCGCTGAAAAGCGACAATAATATTTCGATAGATTCGAGTATCGATGACATGCTCCACACAGCAAAATATAGGTCTCCAAGATATCTAGAAGATATCTGAATAATGGAATATATCTTATTGCGCAAGATATCATGAGAATATTTCAGAGACATCTCCAAGATTATAAAAAGTCATGATAATTTTATCTCAGATATGATATCTGATTCTGCATATATGTCGGATATCTATGCCTCATTTAAAAGCAGATATGTTATATACAACCCAAATAGTAAGAAGAAAAGAAGAATTTTTTTTAAATTCTCGATTTATGAAATTAATTGTTTTTCCGTATTTATTCTCTGTTCTAAAATGATTCTTAAGAGTTCATAAAAAATTCATTTTTATGTCATCAATTCTGAGTCCTTCTTCAAATATAAAAGAAATTCTTTTCATAAGAATTTGCAATAAATTCAAAATTATGCTTTGATACTATTTCAATATTTTGCATTTTGCTATCTCTGTAAAAAGAACTAATAAATAAATTTTAATTTATCACGCACAAATAACCACGCGTTGACTCTCAGATTTAATTTTTAATGTTTATTATCGAGAGTCCTAATTATTTGATTTAATATATCAAATTATTCTCTTACAATTAGTACCTATTAACTAACCTAAAGAAAATTGACTTTTCCTCGATTAAAATATTGCGTATATCAAATACCTTCGAAACTAAAACAATTAAAAAAGAAAAGCTTTAAGCTTTTAATTTAAATGGACACGTATGTGCCTAACTAATTGTAAGCAGTAAGTCCTTCTACATTTACGAAATCGTAATTTGTAATTTATATTGAAATTTATATTAGGAAATTGTAACAAATAGTCTTCCTCGTAACTATCTTCAAGAAAAAATGTTCTCTAAATTTATTAAGAAATCACATGTTATTTAAATTAATGTCGTAGATTTTTTCTATAGCCTCATGTATATACATGTTCCAAATTTCCAGTCCTGCACACTACAAACTTATTTACTAAATTTTATAATTAAATGAATGAATATCAATGTTCTTTGATAAAAATATTTTAATATCTAGGAACCAAAGCAAAAAGAGATGTATACAAAAGGAATATTTAACGATCAGTACCCGCCAGAAGTGCAAAATTTTTTCGTTATAAGTCTTAAAGCTTTAGCAGATGAGGTTGCAAATTGGCCAGGAATGAAAAAGTAAGATTTACATAAATAAACGCAATATTTATTAATCTAATTCTTAATGTTTAAGATAACATAAATAAACATAATAAGCAGAAACCAGCAAATATATATAGAAACACAAATTGTTGTTTAGAATATACAGCAAATATTTATGATTTTTCCGCTAATTTTATAGAATTCCATGTTTATGTGACTTTTATTTATTGTTAGATACTCGTAAAAAATTGCTAAACTCACCGACCACATATATAAAATAGGAATAGATGCATCCAAGTTATGTGAGGATGAATTCAATGTTATTAATCACGGCGATTTCTGGGTAAACAATATGTTGTTCAAATATGACAATGATGGCAAACCTGTTCAGCACATTTGTGTAAGTACCACCACATTATAAAAAATCATATATTTCCTTTAAATACAAGCTTATTGATTTATTTATTATTATAATCACGATTAAAATTTAAGATTAAATAACGAAATTAGTGAAAACTAATTTGTACCTGCATGTAATGACATAATTTATATTGTTGAAACAGCGTATTTACTTTAAAACTATATCTTAAAAGATTAATTTTGAAAAATGTAAAGCATCGTGAGCATGAATTAAATATAAATAGGTATAGCATCGTTTAGTCACTTTGTTTTAATTATCTATATTTCTGAATTTTTATTATCATTTTTGTATTTGAATGCAATGCAAATTGCAGTTAAATGCAAAATAAATTTACATAAAAATTAACAAAATGAATAAGACATAAACATATAATATTCCGAAAAGTATACGGTATATGTTAACGCATTTTAATAATTCGCAATATCAACTTTAGCGATCAAGACAAAGAGGCAGCGCTAATATGAGATACTTAAAATTGCAGTAGATTATGAATAATGCATAAATCTAGTTTGATCACATTCAGGTACAACCGCCACCTGTTTGCCGGTGTCATTCGCGCGAACTCTCAACTTTCTCGCCGCGACTTCCTAAACACGAGTCCCACTTCTTTCCCGGGGCACGGATTTCATTTCTAATTCAATTGCCAGGAGCTTAAAAAATCGATCGATCGACAGAGTTTGTTTAATATTACAGGTGGATTTCCAAAATTGTGTCTACACATCGCCGGCAATCGATCTTCAATATTTTCTCAGTACAAGTCCTTCCCCGGATGTCATTGAAAACAAGAGAGATGTTTTATTAAATGAATATCTTGGCGTACTGTCGGCGACTATGAAGCAACTGGGCTGCAAGACGCAGCCACCCACCATGGAAGAATTGAAAACTACCCTAAAACGAAGAGCCAGTTATGGAATGATAGCATCCTTCTTAGTTTTACCGATAGTGCTGTGCTGCAAGACTGAGGTGAAAGATTTGGATGAGATGATGAATTCTGATACTTTTTCAAGTCCGGGTCTAAAGAGCGAGAGTTATATAAAACTGATGATGAAGAGAATTCCAATGTATGACGAATGGGGTTTGCTGGATCTTTAATGAATACTTGACTTTTGTTGTGTTGAGACTAGACAAGGCAGGCATTCCGAAAATCTGCCTGTCCGTCCTTATACATGTAGTGCTACGACAGTCTTCCTAAATATTAATGTGGGGGCCGGGATGGATAAGGAGCGAATAAACTCTCACTTCTTGTAATATGAAAGTAGTATAATATATTTGGGTACTTCTGCTTCAGAGAAGTTGTTCGGCTATGTTATGCACTCGCGTACACAACTCGCAAATGATAATAATCGTAATCGTAAAATTCTCTTTCGGATCGCGCTGAGCTCACCGCGTACGTCTTTCTCTCACGGGCTCTGTCACACGACTCCCCACTCCTACTACTCCTACTATCCAGGGCCTTCTCTACTCGCGCCTTCTCCTGCCTACCGTATTTACTACAGTTGTAATAAATAATGTAGAAAAAATAATAATAATAATAGGCATGGCAAAGTACAGCAAATACATTAAAATGGAAAACAATAGAATAATAGATATAAATATTGGCGCGTTTTAAAAAAAAGCCATCATGGAATTGATATGACAAATCTTTTAGTTTGAAAGATCAAAAACTATTCTGTTATGATGTAATATGTTTTCATATATATAATATAAATTAAGATTACCATAATTATATCGAGAAAAATCTAAAAATTATAACATTATATAAGAAAACTTAATTATTCTCTTTAATGGCTTTTTAATTAACTTTTACTCTTTACTTTGTCATACAAAGTTACAAAATACTTCCTTTTACGATGCAAAATGAGAGATTATTTAACATGGATTACTTCAATTATATTATAGATTACATTAAAAAACATGGAAGACTCTACATTTTAATATCATTGATAAACTTGTTACTGATACACAGTTGCTTATATATTCGCAAATTTAATGTAAAAATCTTCATTGTTTTAATTTCAGAGATTATAATTCAAGATTTCAGAGATCATAATTTACGTTTTTTAATACACTAGACACTACAGACGCGCGCTACGCGCGCGCTATTTATCTTTAACATTTCACTATTAACCCTATTATACACAACTGTCAAAATATACAATGACAGCTGCAAATGAAGTAAGCGCAGCAAGAAAACCAATCGGCATCGCGGAAAAACGACAACAATAAACTTCACATCTCCTTTTTAGAAAAGGACTAGCACACACGCGCGCTACGCGCGCGCTTCAAACTTTTTCTGTTCCATTTCACCTTAAAGCACTCATCCCACATCACCATTTCTCTCCGTTAAAATGTATTCCCTTTCTCATCCACTGTACCAATGTCCATTCGCCACTTCTAGTTTATTTTTTTCTCTCCGCTCACTTCACATATCTGTCTCTCCCATATTTTGTTTTCTTCTTTCTTTTTACTTCTCGCATAAGAATTATCACACTTTGCTTCCTCGGCTTACATTTTTTTCCTTACACTTAACTACTCCTTACACTGCACTAACGCGCACGCTATCCATGTCCATATATTTCCCGTTATATTTATTCTAAAATATTTATCCCATTCCACTATTTCTCTCCGTTAATTCATTCCTTTTTCTCCTCTGCTGTACTAATATCTAATCGTCACCACCTCCCATTCCTCTTCCCTCTCCGCTTACTTCACGTACTTATCTCTCTCATATTTTATTTTATTTTTTTTAATTTCTTATAGAAGACTTATTGCACTCTAATTTTTTCATTCGGTACCTTTCTTTGTCCGTCAGCAGCAACGTAAACAAAATCGGGCTTAACGGGCACCCCTTCCTGTTCAAAACCTCTCTCCCAGCTCCTCTCTCACCCTTACCCTGCATCTCTCAACAGCTCCTTACATCTCATCATCAAACCCTCCTTCACTTCTCTTTTCCTCATCGCTTCCACCAGAATCCTTCTGTCCACCGAGTCAAAAAAGTTGTCTTCAAGTCCACGAACAACAACACCATCTTCCTCTTCTTTAATTTACCTGCCTATTTATTAAGTAATTTAATACATACATGTGGTCCGTGGTTCCTACCCCTCTCCTAAACCCTGTCTGATTCTGCGGAAGCAATCCCTTCTCTGCTACCTCCTTCCTCAACCTTTCTGCCAAAACAGCAGCGTACACCTTGTATGCCGTTTGTCCTAACATCACCCCTCTGTAGTCCCCCACTTTCTCCCCCTTCCCCTTCTTTCTTATG
>NW_020220434.1:7787-12055 GCF_003070985.1 Temnothorax curvispinosus | reverse complement strand
CTATCTAAATACGAGAAAAGTCCCCACGATTTACGGACACCCTGTATAATGAAATGCATCGGCGATGCTCAAACTTGCACCTTTTGGTGTAACTACGGTAAGTACATAAAGTAAGTATCGCGTCGACTTAATTCTATCGCGCGTACATGAAAATAATAATAATCAAACTTAAAATTGACAGGGAATATCGTATTAATAATTAAAACATGCAAATGAAGTTAATTTGGCTCTAAGCCTTATAAAAGTGTAGAGAGAACACTAAAGTGTAGAAAAGTGTAAACAAAATATATGAAATTAATATCAAATGTAAAATGTAATAAGTTTTAGCCTGGAATAGCTCCATATTGGCCGTTCTCTCTCTAGTTGTTTGTAATTAATGAGATAATAATAAAATATAACGGTTTTACCCTAAAGTGTATCAAAGTGTAGTAAAGTGTAACTGAAAAGTGTAGAGCTCGCGCTGGCTCGTTCCGCAGACCTATTCTAAGTCATTTGTACGGAAAGTGTAGAAAAGTGTAACGAAAGTGTAGAGTTCGCGCTCGTTCGTTCCGCAGACCTAAAACTAAGTCGTTTATACGGAAAGTGTAAAAAAGTGTAAAAGGTGTAACACCTTTTTTGTCCGTCTGTATCGTAAACGTGTTTGTCTTGTGTCTAAGTTCAAAAAGTGTAACAAAGTGTAACGTTTAAAGTGTAGGTACATCAATTCCTTTCGGGATCCTCCGGATTGTTCAAAATCACGATGTAAAGTGTAAAAATAATGAATAGCGTGCAAACTAAGTATGGATCAGGGAAATTGAGTATCATTGGTAAAAAGATAACTATTGAAACTATCGCGTACGTTGTAAACTGCATTATTGATATTTTATGTGCTCTATGGCGTGTAATACGGTTCTGAAATCGATCCTTGTGAATAAACTAATAATAATATGCAAATCAATGAAATGGCAAAAACAATGAATATAAAAGCTAATACGATTATGCGAAATTTATCTGAATCCATTATGAATCGGTTATTAAATGATTGAGTAAGTTTAAGGTAGGTTTTCAATGTTTTTTGTATAAATCGTCTTTATTAATCGGTGTTTTGTGTGTAACGAGTGTGTTCGCTATGTGTATGTTCAAAAGTGTACTAAGTGTAACTCGGTGGCACCTTGCCCCGTCGCAATCCACGTTTGGATATTTAAAACTAATAAAAGTGTAGCACTCGTGGTACTCTAAACTCTAGTGAATAAAATAATAATATCAAATAAATCAAATGACTCGATCAAACATTATGTGCGTTCTACGCTTGAATAAAATAAATCAAAATATTAAACTTTATAAATCACACAATATTAAAGTTATCGGAATATCAGTTTATCGACACGCATGCCTTTAGAGCTCGGTGTAGCTCTGCGAGGACTGCACCTCCTCCGCTTCCATCTGCTGGCTCTCGTCCCCTGGTCTGCTCCCCGACTGCTCCCTCTGCACCTCGGTGGAAAATATCTGAGACCCAGGAGATGCCGTTTCTCGTATGGGCGTTATGCCCCCTGCAAGCAGCCTCGCAACCTCCTCGTCAGCAATGCGTTCGTAATCGGGTGGCACCGATTGGTCCACCAATGGCTCGGTCAAACTCTGATGAGTCTGCTGCGTTTTTTGTCCGGTACTTTCGGGTTGCCCCTGCTGCACCTTTTGCTCGCTCTGGTCCCTCTCTGCTCGCTCGGGTTCCCGGGACATGATTAGCGTCTCGGCGGAAGAATCCCGACTCGCCTGGGAAACGGGCACTTTAGTGTACGATCCCAAGGTTAGGTTAGGTTATGACGGAGGAAGCCACCAAGGTGGCAGAGATGGAGGATGAAGATTACGACAAAGGCGTTGATCTTGCCAGACAGATCATCACGAATGCCATTACAACCGAGGATCCTCCGGCTTCGGACGACGCGGGAACTGATCCTAATTTCGTTCTTCCTGGTGTTTCTGATTCGGAGGGATCAGTGCATCGTGACCAACAGCTGGTGGGTGACGTTGTCATGATTGACGACGATGACGATGATGAGGATATCCCTCCACCTACTCCAAATAGGGATAAAAGGAAAGCGAGATTTCCCTCGGACTCGCCGGAAAATGCGGTTAAACCCTTTAAAAGGAGATATACAACTTCGGAAAACGAGACCTACACTCCGGTGCCAGCAACCAAACACAGGCTCTCCATTCAGCCTGTGGCTGCAAATAATTTACGTTCATATGACTCGGACAAATTGAACAAATGCGCCACCGAGTGTCTTCAGAAAATGGAGATTATCAGAAACAGCAGCAAGAATATTAAGGGAAATTTCTCTGGATACCTGAGAGATGGGATCTCAAATATAGGCGAAATTTTGGATATTTACCGTGAACGCTTGGGTGCTACCGGTGATGTGGCAGATCTCGAGTTGCAAAATAGAAACCTTACCACACAATTACGTAAAGTCACTCGCGAGCAGGAGCTCCAGAAGAAGGAGTACTCCATTCTCCGCAAAGAGAACGAGGACCTTCGCAAAGATATGGAAATGCTCCGTAAAGAGATTAATAATATGAGAGACACCGCAAATACGAGAGGATCTCCTTCAAAGGTGTCTGAAATAAAATCTGCTGATGCCCGCAAGTCAAGCAACGGAGAACCATTGACACACATCGAAGATTTTCCCCCTCTACCACGGAGAAAACCCAGAGTCATCTCCTCTGAGATTCTACGTGATAGAACAATCAAGTTGAGTAAATATCCTACTAGTGCGTCGAGATCGGAAACGGACGCAATTCCTAGCTCACATAAGAAGAGATCTCCTTCCGGCGGGAACAGGAGAACGGACCGGGAGGCTAACGTTGTCCATACGGAAGAGGATACCGATTCGTATCACATGCTGGAATTCATGAATCAGCAGATTCAACAATTGGTGGCCAACATGGAGGTACTTCGCGCCAGGTTTGATTCGAGATCGGAGGAACCTTCTAAGAAGAAGAGAGTAAAGAAGACGTCCTTCAGGAATGACACAGAGACTTCTGGTGTCTCGGATGGAGAGCTTATGGGTCCGCAGACCCCTGTACGGACTATGGAAGTGACGACTCGGAAAGAGGGGTCCCGACGGGGAGCTTCCGGAGACGCTCCTCCTCGTTCGACCACTCGCTCGCGGAGACCGCCCAAAACTGCCGCGGTGTCCATCACGAGTCTTAAGGACGACATTAGCTATGCGGACATCTTGAAGAAGGCCCGCGAAAATATAAATTTGGATACCCTCGGAATTGAGGCCTCCAAGATTAGACGCGGTATAAATGGAGGGATCATCATTGAGATCCCGGGCGCGGACGGCACTACTAAGGCTGACTCACTCGTGGGCAAACTTAGAGAAGTCCTTGATGTCAACAATATTCGTATAACCCGTCCGACCACTATGGGAGAACTGCGAATTTGGAGTTTTGACGACTCCATTTCGCCGACCGAAATATCGAACGAAGTTTCAGTTGTTGGCGACTGTGACGAACACCTCGTCAAGCTGGGTAATATTCGGAAAATGAATAATGGACTAAATTCTGTCTGGGTTAAATGTCCCCTTTCCGCAGCTATTAAGATCTCGGCTACAAACAAAATTAAAATTGGTTGGACCATTGCCCGAGTGGAGTTATTAGAAACGAGGCCTGTACAATGCTTTAAGTGTTGGCGTTACGGTCATGTACGCACTACATGCAACTTTCCGGAAGACCGTACGGGCGCTTGCTTCAGATGTGGCGAACGCGGTCACCAAATCGGTGATTGCAGAGAGGATCCCCGTTGTGTTATTTGTATGGAGGCCGGAAGACCCAGCGACCACCGGCTGGGCTCACTCAATATTTGTATGAGCGTCGAGCCAATCCGAGGAAGACGCAGGGAACCTGTGTCCGACGGTCGAACAACGGCACGGAGATGACCCTGTGTTTACAGCTGAACTTGAACGGTAACAAGGAGGCACAGGACCTTCTTGTTCACCATTCTAGAGAAATGGGGGCTGCTGTCTGCGCGATCTCGGAACCCGCCAGAACTCATAGCCCGTACCAGCTATGGTTCCACAGCCATGACGGACTTGCGGCTATTTATGTTAATAACAGGGCCACTACGCGCCCCGCCACGTTGGAGGCCCGCGGGAGACGCTGTGTCTTGATTAGACTGGGAGAGTTCTACTTCCTGTCTTGTTATATCTCTCCTAACATAGGTCTCATGGAATTTTCGGATTTCCTGGAGGAATTATCTACCATTTGTTCTGGTGTGGCTCATAACA
>NW_020220434.1:0-7687 GCF_003070985.1 Temnothorax curvispinosus | reverse complement strand
AGGGTGCGCGATTGGTCGGTCCGTGAGGACTTGGAATCCATGTCGGATCATCTGTATATCTCTTTTGTGATTGCGGACTCTCTTTCTCGACGTATAGCGCCACCACTTCCTCGAAGGTGGAATTTCAGGAAGATGGACGTCGGGCTTTTCCAGGAAGCCATAGAATGGAGGTGCGCAGTCACTCCCGGTGACCCGGAATATTTTAATAGAATTGATCCAGACAAGTGGATTAACAATTGCATCCACGATGCTTGTCAGGCTGCGGTCCCTCGTCTACGCGCTGCTAGAGTAGACAGGGCCCATTGGTGGAACGAACAGATTGCGCGCTTGAGGACCGAGGCTATCGCCGCGAGGAGGGCCTGGACCCGTGGTAGACGTAAAGACTCTCCGGTGGTGTTGGAGGCCAAGAGGATTGCGTACATGGCTGCCACGCAGAATCTGAAGCACGAGATCCAAAGCGCTAAGTCGGTTGCATGGCAGGAGCTCATCGACACAATCAGGGATGATCCGTGGGGTCTCCCTTACAAGTTAGTTATGGGTAAACTCAGGAAGCCCACTCCCGCGCTCAGTTCCATCCTTGAGCCGGAGGTGTTGAGCCGTCTGCTAGACGATTTATTTCCTCTTGGTAGGGAGCTTTCCCGGGTCGACCTAGGGGACTGTGAGACGGGGAGAATTCCAATTACTTCTGACGAGGTGGAAGAGGCAATCGCAGCCAAGAAGACCACAAGCACGGCACCTGGTCCCGATGGTTTCAAGGCGACCGTTCTTAAAAAGTTGCCTCCGTGCATGATACATCGACTAACTACCAGTTTTAATATCTGCATGCAGTCCGGGGTTTTCCCATCTAATTGGAAGGTCGCCGACTTAGTCTTGATTCCTAAGGGGGATATTCCACCTCGCGGTGAGGTCCCTAAAGCTAGGCCGATCTGCCTGCTGAACGAGACGGGTAAAGTTTTTGAGCGCGTCATCTCCAATCGCTTGGCCGATCACCTTGAGCGGAATCCCAGATACGACCTCTCGGCTAACCAGTTCGGCTTCCGTAAAATGCGTTCCACTACAGACGCTCTTTTTCTTGTGAAAAATATAATTACCGAGGCTCGCGCAAACGGTCAAGTTGTTCTTGCCGTCTCATTAGACATAAAAAATGCGTTTAATTCTATAAAACACTCAAGGATCAGATCTGCTTTGAGGAACAAGCGTCTCCCGAAATATCTAAGACGTATTATAGAAGACTATCTGAGAAATAGAACCATCAGATACATTTCGTCGGACGGTACCAAGCGCACCAGGCGGGTCAACAGAGGGGTTCCCCAGGGCTCGGTGCTGGGTCCTCCGCTTTGGAACCTGGGTTTCGATCAGGTGCTGCGTACCCTGCTTCCGGGCGATTCTCACGTCGTGTGTTACGCCGACGATACTCTGTTGCTGGTGGCTGAAGAGGATTTTGATTCCGCATGTGCTCTTGCGTCAGAATGTCTGGACAGACTTATGATAAACATAAGAGACCTTGGCCTGTCTGTTTCTTGGCCCAAGACAGAGGCCGTATTCTTCGGTCACTGCCCCCGTAATTCAGTTTTCGCTTATGAGGGACAGAACATCAAAATCTCGACCAACATGAAGTATCTCGGAGTTATAATCGATAAGAACTGGGCTTTCAATGCACACGTGAACTACGTCGCCGAGAAGATTTCGAGGGTGAACCGGGCTCTGTGCGCGATCCTACCGAATCTCAGAGGGCCGGTGGAAAACAAACGCCGCTTATATTACTCTGTGGCAACATCGATCGCACTCTATGCCGCCCCTATCTGGAGCGAAGAGTTCTTAGCTTCCGAGAACAAGCAGAGATTGATGCGTCGCGCACTTCGCCTCTCGGCGCTGAGAACCACAATGGCATACCGCACGGTTTCATATGAGGCGGCCACGTTGCTGGCCCGGGTCCCGCCCCTTCACTTGTATGCGGAGTTCCTAAAGAGAACGTACCTTCGTCATCGTAGAATGAAGGAGAACGGTACTTATAACGAGGTGTCGGCCCCTGCCGTACGTCAGGAGGAGTGGGACGCGCTGCGCGATCAATGGCGCGCTCATGTCACACGCGCCAATCTCCCCGGTAGGAGAACTCGGGAGGCTATCGCTCCTAGCTTCGATGATTGGTTGGATCGCAGTGCCGGCTTCCTTACATATAGGATTACACAATTCCTAACAGGGCACGGATGCTTCGGCACCTACCTGAACAGAATCGGTAAGGAGGACTCCCCAATATGCCGGTACTGCGATTCGGAGGAAGACACGCCGGAGCACACCTTGGAGGTGTGTCACTTCTGGGCTTTGGAACGTGGCAAGCTCACCGCTGTTATCGGACAGGACCTCTCTTTGAGGAACATCATTGCAAGAATTTCTATCTCTAAAGAACGATGGAACGCGTTCTCGGTTTTCGTCGAACGGGTTCTCCAGCGTAAGGAGGAGGACGAGCGAAGAAGACAGCAACAGGCCCTCGATCAGGGATAGTCGCGTTACTTGCGTTTTCATGGCGGCCTTGTTTTTGCGTACGGTTATCTCTGTGTGCGATTTATTTATTCTCTACGATTTATTTATTTACTTGCGTGCGGACGGGGTTCTCCTGTCGCTCCTGGTTTGCTCGGGCGCGGGCCGGTTCTCGCTCTCCTCCTCCTGGGGTCCGGTGCGTCGCTTCTGCGACGTTCCCGGATCCCTGGGGGGTGGTGGGTGGAGGGCGGTCGGCGTGCAGGTTTCCCTATGGGCGGCCGGATGGCCCTGTAACTTAGAATAGTATCAGTTTGTATATACACAAGCATTTCGAATTGTCTTTTCTGGGAGCTCCGCTGCGATGGGTCGGGGGTTCCCTGGGGGTCGGTCGCCCGTGGTCTCGCCGCTCACCGCTGTGCTTGCGGGGCTCCGGCCCCACTGCTCCGCTGTGGGTTTGCCGGAGGCCCCGTTGTGGCTGCGGGGTGCGGGTGGTCGTCCTTCGGGGTTTCCTCGGCCTGCGGCGAGGCTCTTGGAAACTTTTCTCTTTTCGCGCCCCTCCCTCTCCCTCTCCCCCCCTTCTGGGAGGCCTGGGGGCGGGACGGACGCGATCCCTACTATAGCCGTTATAACGGCCCGTGATGCGGACTAAGTCCGAATGTTTCCCGGTGTTGGGTTTATGTTAACCCTCAATGTTAACGAGCGCTGCTCGTGTTTTGATTTTGTGTGGAACCTCTCTCCGGGTAGGGGGGTTCCTGTTCGTTTGGTACGTGCATGTCCTTTGGCCCTGTGCGTTCTTCCTAGGGACGTCCATGATTCCCTATGGAATGGCCTCGCAGCCAATGAAGAGCGTCCTCAATGATATGACTGCCCGCGGTCACTATCATGAGGACCTCTGAGGCGGTCGAACATTGGCACTTGTGCCAAATTTTCGACTAGTGCGTCATCCCGGCGGGTTTCGCGGCGCCCCTGTTTGATCCTTCGTGTGATCTTGTCTCCGGTTTACGTTTTCTGTCGCCTCTGCGAGAGGACTGTTGTGACACGTGACGTAATACCTCGAGTCTCCTGCGTGTCGTAACTGTTGTCCAGCGTGCTAAATGTTTGGGAGAGGTTTTTTAGTGGGTGCAAGCCCCACATATCCTGGGGGACGGCCCCCGGTAGAATGCGCGAGGCATTTTTTCTCTTCCACGAAACAAAAAAAAAAAAAGGTTAGGTTAGGTTAGGTTAGGTTAGGTTAGGTTAGGTTGTAACCGGACGGTACTACAGGATGCACGAATCAACGCTACGTGTCCTTAGAAATCAACGGTCGCCACTCGGTTTGACCTTTGAACCACCGAGAAGGTAAGTATCGAACGATCTCTCGAATCATTAATTAGACTAATTCTCTTCTTTTTTCAGGTTCCTGCCACCGCTGGATCATCGCCGTCATCGATCAGGATCAACGCTGCCACCGGAATCCAGGATCAACGAGGGACTTCGAGTGATCGACGCCAATGGATCAGGTAAGTAGAAGGTAAGTCCAATTTAATAAATTTTCGAAATCTTTTACGAAAAGGATTTATAATTTATTCAATTATATTGATTTCCAGTGTTGGTTGTTCACAAAACTTTAAGTCACAAAAGATGTCGGACGCTCGGATACGTGGGCACATACGCCCCGTTTATCTACGACGCACGATCTTATTTCGGTCTAAAAAGGCCGTTCGTCCTTGTATGGACGACTGTTAACGCGTTTCGCGGGCGTTGCCGGTTGTTACGAATGTTGGCGAGCCGTAATTGTAGCACTTGTATGACGATCGCGGTGACTTAGCGCGACGAAACAGAGCGAAGTTGATTACGTGTTATACGCTCGAACATCCCCGACAGACTGCCTCGAGTTGTTTGTCTCGTTCGAGCTCCCCACTATCGGTCCCGTACATCCCCACTCCGACGGATTCCGCTTTCTCTTGCCGGTGACTGCGCATTAGCCTTCGGTAATTTTCCACGAGGGTGCTCACGCCGCTCGCGCCGAGCCCCGCGGAAACCCCCACGCTCGCCGCGCTCGCGCGGTCGCCCCGCCCCGGCAACGAGGCAGCCGCCCTTCACCCTCCCAAACCCCGCGCGGCCGATGACGCCGACCCGCGCGCCAGGTCGCTCACCCCGTCCACGATCCCCATCCGGGCGACCTCCCCGGAGAAGACGTCCGGGCGCAGAGCACCGGGCCCGCCGACGACGCCGACCCCTCCCGACGCCCATTTCGCACCTGGTACTACGTTTTCTGCGGTCCTTCCCCGTGGAAGATGTCCAGGTTGCGAGATGGCGGACGGTTCTGTACCTTTGTTATCGGTCGTCGAATTTCGACGGCGACCGGATATGACCGTTCTCGGGGATGTCCCTGTTAGTCAGGGATACTTATTCCCCGGGGATGACTCACCTGGGGCGAGTTCCCGGACGGTCCGCCATTTCGTCACCCGGGCGGCGGGTCTCATCGGGACCCGGCTTCGTGGGCTCGGCGGTGTGCCCCCATGAGTCAGGGATGCCTATTCCTCGGGGATGACTCACCTGGGGCGAGTTCCCGGACGGTCCGCTAATTTGCGTTCGCGCGCGATTTCCGCCATTCCGTGGCGCGCATCTACCTACTCGAGTCTCGGACAATCGCCGAGATTCTACAATCGCTGATCCGCCATCGCGGTCCATTCTTACGCCGCACGCCGTCCTTCCGTTCCGTAGGTCGTCACAGCTGGTCCATCATGTGATACGGGCGTCTCCCGGTCGTTCGCACGGGAGGCCCCCTTTTCCTGGAAATTGTGATTGGGCTCAAGCCCTGTCATGCCGCCGCATGACCTCCCGTATCCGCGCCGACGGGACAAAAATAAAAATGCGTTGCAAAAGAACTAAATCAATACCTCCTAACGAGGAGTCACGCTGCTTGAGCTTCAATTAACCGAAAAGAAAAAGACTATTAAATAATGGCGCGGCGTATTAACTTAAATCTATCGAGCGCCGGATGGGGTCGCTCTGCGGGCTGTGATCCAATAAGAAAGTCAAACAGAAACGAAAAAAGGAATCGGGAACGTAAAATGCAGCTCCCAGAGTTGGGTCTTTCCTCCGACCTTGCCCCCATCCTCGGAACGCGAACGCTAACTTAACCTAGGTTGGACGTGGCTCCACCTCGCCCGTCTCCGAGCCGCTGCTGCCTTCCGGGCTCCGGAAGGACACCGTCGACCCGTGGTCCTCCAGCTCCTCGTGGGCGCGCACCTCCATCTCCGGGATCTCGGGGAGCTCCGCCTCCAACATCGCCACGATCTCTGACAGCGCGCTCAGATCAGTCGGGACACCAAGCTCGTCGGTCGGTGTCGGGCCCCGTTCGTGGGTCCCCGGGCTCTGGGTAACCGCGACCGTCGCCTCACCCGGCGGTCCCGGCTTCTCTACCGTGCCTTCCACCGGCACGATCGCGCCCTCCGCCTGCATCTGCCCCGCCAGTAGCCGTATTGCCTCCTCGGACAGGCGCCGCAACACCACCTTGGGCTCCTGGGACTGCGCTACGCGAACCGCGCTTGCGCACGGTCGCAAACTCCCCGTCGACTTCGCGGTAGGTCGTTTGATCACCTCGGAGTCTTGCTTCTCGGCGCGGCTCGCGTCTGAATGTCGGCGCTTCTCCACGCGTTGTCTCTCCTCCTTCCTGCGCCTCTTCTTCCGGTCGCGCTCCCGTCGCTTCTCCCGGCGGGCCACGTCCTCGTCATCGGCTTGGCCCCGGATTTTTTCCTGGGCCGACTTTGCCGCTCCCCGCTGACTCACAGCCATCAGCTTACGGCATGTGGCAAGGTCTTTGCCTTGTCCCTTTGGGACCCGCACCTCCTCCGCTCCGTCGGTTTCTCCCTCGGATTCCTCCGACTCCCGGTCGGGTGGCACGTCCACCTGGACACAATTCACCCCGACGCTAATCCAGTGGGGCGAGGGCGTTGGCGGCAATGGAACCTCCGGCTTGGCCGGCGCTAGTGTGCCGCTGGTCGATGGGACTGGCTCGTCCCCGTGCGGCTTGTTCCCATCCTCGGTGCTGGCCTCGCTGTCGCTCAGCACGTACACTCGCCCCGGTCGGGGCACCAGCACCTCCGGTTCGGCTACGTCCTTGGGATCGGTTGGTCGTATATCCCGCGCTACCATTTCGCCGCCGCTATCCTCAATGCGCCATACCGGTCTCCACGCGGGTGGCGCTTCACCTTCGATGATCGTCGGCTCGGCGCTCACCTGGTCGCCCCGGAAGTCAAGGGACAATCGGAACGATTTCCTTGTGCCGTCCGCTCGCAACGGCCAATCCGCCGTGGTGATCACCGTTACCTTCGCGACGTCCGGCTCCCCTCTAACGTCGCTAGGAACGCGGATGTCCGGCATCACCCTGACCATCCGTCCGCCAAATCGATTGCAGTCCACTATACGCTGCAACACCCGTCGTGTGTCGATCATCTGCCGCCGATACTCCTCCCGGGTATAAGTTTCCCCCGGGGGAATTCCATTGACGAACTGCTCAACCCCTTCAAGCGTCTCTCGCAACATCAGTTTGTGCTCGAGGAAACGCTTCCGCGCCGTTATCGTCTCCGACGCCGCCTCGAGTCTCTCGCGTAACTGTTGGAACGATAGTTGTTCCAGGGGAGTCTCGTCCCCCGGGGCAGGTGGTGCCCCGGCAATCTCGGTAGACATCCCCGGAGTGTCCCTTTTCTTCGGCGTCGAACTCCTTGGCGGCCCGTCGTCGCTGCGCCGATCTCCGTTGTCCGTCTCACTCGCCCTCGATTCCCGCTCCATCTCCCGACGTCGCGAACTCTCGCCCGAGCAAAGTTGGTATACTTCGCAAGCGTCCGTCAGTCTCGTACCTGGGTTGCGGGTAGTCGTCTTGCTCGTCTCCTCCTCACCAACACCGTTCGACCGTCCGCACCGCTGTTCGTACACACGCGAAATCTGCCTCTGCTTATCGTCCGCGTGTGATTCACTGCTGCATACGCTGTAATCGACCCTCTCACTCTGGCTCATCGGGTTTAGCCGCGCTAAAATCACACGAAGTTGTGATCGCCGGGCCGTTTCCCGCACTACCGCACTACACGACCCGGTAATCTTCGCGCACTCGCCGTCCCCGCGTCCGCGCTCAATTTTCGCGGTGGCGTCCGACACCACGTTCCGTTTATCCTCGGACTTATCTCCCTCTGAGCCAGTGTCGCGGATCACTCGACGTCTCTTCCGA
>NW_020220433.1:0-7439 GCF_003070985.1 Temnothorax curvispinosus | reverse complement strand
TATTTCCTGTTCCTATTGCCTGTTGCCTGGCATTGTGCAAGGGGCTTAATCCTTGTAATTTGTAAAAAAATAACGGCAAGGCCTATTGTGAGAATTATGTGTGCAAAACCAAAAAGGAAAGAAAACATTGCATGAAATTCTCATGAAATTCTTCAGGTCAATTAAATCAGTAGAATCGTTTGCAAGATTTTTAATTATACGTTGTATCTAATCTAATCTCTTTTCCGTATGTTGAACAACAAAAGATTAATATTTACATACGTGTTAGCAAAATAGTGCAGGCATTATTGACATCTTAACAAGTTAATTATTCTCATTAATTAATCAAGGTCTGGTCGAAGATTTTACTTTAAATTTAGAACGTAAACGTGAATATAGATACGTGCATATGTACCGTGTGGTGTTTGTGTGTATGTATGGGTATGTATGTATGTATAAGTGTGTGTGTGTGTGTGTGTGTGTGTGTGTGTACGCGCGCGCGCTGTATACGTATGACTAGAAAACATATGGAAGATAAGTCACTTAATGCTAGAAGTAGGTTTAGCTGCTGACATGAGGTGCAAGCCAGGCACAGAGCTCGAGTCGTTTTGCGAGAGAATACAAGGGGACATAGATAATGGGCGATAAGCTTACCGACGTGGCCGCGTTCCAAGCGTACGAGGCGGCTCCCGCACTCGTTTTGTGAATTACATTAAACGGCATAGTGACCGCCGTATACACGGCGTCTTGCAAGCCCATCCCCGAGACGCGCGTCACTGTGCACAGGACGAGCCGAGAGTTAATTTACGTTTACGGCACGTACGGTATGGAGTGACGGGTGGTCCGGTGCGGCCGCATTCGCGATAACACGACACCCGATATCCTTATTTCCCCTCACCTTCTCGTTCGTCGCGAGTATGAAGCGGGCCGAGCCATGCGGTTATAATCGCGCGAACATAAGGGTAACCTCGAGCTCGAGCGGGGAAAGGAAATTGCACCGTGTTGAATGCAAACGCACCGGATACCATTAAACTGCTCGATCGTAGTGATCGTACTCACCACTGCTGCCTGATCGTATTTCGGACCGGACTCGTCGCAAGCCTGCGATCTACGCGCGCATCACCGGCAACAACAAACCGACGGGAATGCAGGTGAATGCGCCATCTTGGAAAATGAGAGTGCGAACAAATTGCAAATTCCCGAATGTCATCCTGTTCTTTGCAGTTTGCAGTCGCATCGAATTACACTTGCCCTAGTCACTTGAAACGCGAGAGGTGTAACCGCGCGTTGGAGAGAAAGAGATAGAGAACGGAAAGTGCAGAAGATGCGATCACGAAGAGCTTTAAATTTAAATAATAGACGATATATTTATTCTTTGTAACTGATTTATATTCTTGTACCGCTTCTTTGTTTTTTCTTCCTTTCCAACGTACAAAAAATAAAGAAAGAAAATTTGATTTTTATCTGCTTGTATTTGATTAGAAACAAAAGTACAAAATTTTGACGCTAAAACCGGTACTCGTAGTCGGATCTTATTTCGAGATCGTCTTAAATAATGCTCTTAGGGCCTGAGCAGAATAGCTGACTTATAATTTTAAGACAATGTCTTGTACTTTAGGGCCAAAGCACATAACATGGCGTAGCGATATACGACGGTCGTAGTCCTCGACCTGACAAATCAAGATACGCCAAAGCTTGTGCGTTACTTACGTCCACGACTACGACTGTCATATGTGCTTTGGCCCTTAAATCTTTGTTTTTATAGTAACGCACAATACTGCTCTTTGTCTCTCAAGTCTTAAATGTGTGTACGAAGTGTCAACATTTGTAAGACTTGAGAGACACAAGACAGTATTGTGCGTTACTAAAAATAAAGATTTAGAACATAAAACACTGTCTTAAAATTATAAGTCAGCTATTCTGCTCAGGCCCTTAAGATTACACTTAAGATGGTCTTAAATATAAGATCCGACTATGAATACCGCTCATAATTTCCTAAACGTATAGTTATATAATTCATATAATTTCAAAGAGAGAAAGTGACATCTTGCGATGTTGAGAATTAATTTTCAATTCGCTACTTTCGCAGATTTCACATTTAACTTTCGGGTCTTTATTTATCTACAATCTATCGTGAGTTTTGCGCCATAAATAACACGCAACGTAATTTTATGTAAAAAACATATGATAGAAAAATATCACATCATGACAAAAAAGATTTGTACTAATGTGTGAGTACAAATTATATGTACTTAGTCATATAAAAAATAGATAAGTATAATGTAGATGTGTATCACGTTTTAGATTAGGGGAAGCGATGTATATAGTTTTGTTTTACACAAGGTGTCCCGTAAATTTACATAAATATCGGTAAAGACAACTTCACTATCTTTGCGTGTGTCATCTCGATATTGATTTTTACAAGAGGAGAGAGTTAGTTTTCGCTTTTAGCACAGCCTAATTCGCTGACTTTAAATGTTTTTAATTCAAAAACTATTATTACTATTAACTATTAGTCTCAATATTTTGATATTAAAGACAAGAAAAACGCTCTCTAGATACACAATTAATTTGAAACTTAGGGTAAATAAAAGCAAAAGACACAACTGTTGCACAACTGTTGACTTCGTCTTATCAACACACTGTTTTGATTTGTTCGTTCTAAAAGTAAGAGCCAATCACGTTTGACTGCTACTGAGCGGCTTGGTCTGCTGAACGCGACCAATAATAAATTTAATATAAACAAAAACGAATTACAACCGTTTCAGTCTTAAGGTTTAGACCTTCAGTGGAATATTTCACAATGATCTTAAAACTAATCGTCAACAATGCACAAATAAAATAGAAGTGTAGTCAAGTTCTTAAATCGTTGGTCGGCGGTGAAGTTGTTAAAAAAAGTAGAACTTATGGTATATCACGTAACTGACTGCTGTTTTTTGAATAAAATAAAACATGGAATTAGCTGACAATTCGAAATATTACACTGAAGAGGATCTAAACCTTAAGACTGAAATGTTGGTAATTCGTTTTTTATGTTTATATTACATTTTTTATTATTTATTATTCGCTATAAAATCAGCATTTTGTTCTTATTTACCTTAAGTTTCAAATTAATTTTGATATTAAGATTTTTGTCTTAAAATGGTTTCAAGAATTTACCCATAAGCATTGTTACAGTCTTTATGGGATACCTTGTACATATACATATATTATATATATGTATTTACATATATATACATATATGTACAAAATATACATATATGTACATACATATACAATTATATATATTATATATATAGTTATATGTAATAAACGTAAAGTATTGTTAAACATTGCTAGTTTGCGATGTCGTTCGATTTTCCATTTGCATATAAAATTGTTCTCCAAACCATTCCCTATGCATCTCCAGATAACTGCAAACATATTACATTATTAATACACTTTTATCACAAGATTATGACAGTTTAGTTATGACACAAAGTCATCTTGCTGTAATTCGCCACGTACCTTAGAAACATGTCTAAATATCTTAAAAGTACTTTTAATTTTTTGCTTGATATATCTGCGGATTGTAATAACTCGGGTAACTTAACTGAAATTAAACATTTGACTTTTTTACATATAGATATTTTTACGTAAAGATTTTATAATCTTGATAAAGACGACTTACCGAATAATCTAGTTAAGTGAATGGCACCGTAGTAAGTAGAGGGATTTGGAATTTCGCTTTGTTTTGGAACTTGAGGCATTAACCTCCACTTATTTGACTGTTGAAGTAAACAGTTTACTTGAGCGGATGTAACAGGCGGCATTCTTAACGTTACACCTCGCGGGCTAGAACAACGGGAACTTGTACTTGCTATGCTACTAAAACAAAACAATAATAAAAACGTTATATCTAATTTCAAACAAAGGATAAAATTCAGAGAAAGCAAAAATTTTTGTTAAATCATGCGATTGTAACATGCAATTCTAACAAAAGAAAAAGGAAATATCCCCGAAAAACAAGAGTTGTTGAAAATAAACTAATGAATTTATAAAATTTCTGTGATAGAGATTTGAAACCATTTGATTATTACCTTGATAAATTGCCACCGTCCTGCTTTCCTTCGTCGTAAGATCTTAATTGTCGATTCTCATCAACTGAGCTTACACGACACGATCGCAATCTTCGTTTAGAATTGCCTGACGGTTTAGACGCATTGTCCATCTCCAAATCATGTTCTTGAAATGGTGGTAAATGAGCATATTCCGTATCCTCAAATTCTTCTTTCGTGGATATTTCTAAATTTCTTTTAACAAAACATGGTTGTTTTTTATTAATGCAAACGGCAGATCTTAATGGAACTCTTAACAAAGTTTCAATCTGATTCGTATAAAAAAATGCATATGTATTTACTCAATTAATTCCTCCTTTGGTATAATGGTCGCTTGTTCGTTGTTTAGCAAGGAAGCTTTTAGGGAAGAATGTTGCTCCCTTTCTTGTCTGTACAACAGGAGATGAGGTAAAGTGAAATCGAAATATATGCGTAAGCCGTCCGCGACTTCTCTGCATATATTTACTTCGTTCACTGTTTTTTCTACAGTATTATTCGTTTTATTCCGTTGAGGTTTCTCTTGGATATTCGTCAACTGCGTCGTAGTGAAATGCTGTACCCAGGATTCCAGAATATTTATCACAGTAGGTTGCGCCGGAAGTACGACAAGCTGAAATAAATATCGGTGATATATTCGCATGATATTTGCCTTCAGGGAAAGATTAGTTCTTAACATAAATCATGATCTTTTGTATAATTTTCATTTAAATATAAAATTTAAATAAAATGTAAACAGGAATGATTTTTAGTTTAAAAAATATATTTTGCACCAATGCTATATAGGTTATACAGGATGTTCCAGGATTAAACAGGCCAAACTTGGAATATGAATTAGGATCTCAAAACAAGATAAAACTTTTTTTAAGGTATGCTCGCAAACACTTCGTTCAAGAGATATTTACTTCTGAAGTTACAGAACTATTATGAATAAATAATTTTGAAATAATGTAGGTTTATCCTTTTTACTGCTTTAAAGTAATCAAATAAAAGAATTATTCTCTTTACTGCTTAACAGTAATCAAAATTAAAATAATTATTCTCTTTACTGCGCTTTACAGTAATCAAAATTTAAGTAATAAATATCTTCTTCAAAATTATTTTACACCAATAGATTTTTTAAATGGGGTGTTCTCAAGCATAAAATATATAAAATATCTGTTTTAATGACCTTCGATCATTAAAACGGAGGATAGTGCAAGCGTGCGAAAAAATAATAGCACAATGTCAGTCAGTCACTCGTTGCACTCATCTCACCAATAGGTGCAACGTTTGTCTCCAGGATGGAAGCCATCATTCTAAACAAAATATTTAATACTGTTAAGCAATAAAGAGGTTAATTGTTTAAATTTTTATGACTGTTTATAGCAGTAAAGAAGATAAAGATAAACCTATATTATTTCGAATTTATTCATTCCTAATTCTGTAACTTTAAAAGTCAATATCTTTTGAACGAAGCGTTTGCGAGCATATCTCCAAAGGAAAATTTTTCTTGTTTTAAAATCCTAAATTCATATTTCAAGTTTGGCCGTTCAACCCGGGAACACCGTATATCTATTAATCCAAAAACTAATTACTAGCTTACCTTATTTTTATTACTTATTAGGTCATAATCCTGCTCTAGAATCCGTTTCAATGTGCTACCTATGTCAAGATCAACGCCTGGTTTCATACTGGCTCCCGATTGGCTGCCACCACCGCTGTCTTCATCATCACTCGTCTCGCCCATGTAATCAGAACTACTCTCTGTATCTTCTTCTGTGTTTACTTCCTATAAATTATATATGTAATTCTTATGAACCTTTGTTACTTTCGCAGTCCTCGATCTCCAATATTATACAGAGTTTAAACCTTCCACATAGCGTGGCAATATTAAGGAAATGATGCCACTTCACAATGCGATAACTAATCAGCGTCCAGATTTTTTTAAATTATTGCTACTATCTCTTTCTATTATTAGATTATAAAAGTTCTGAAACGTCTAAAATCAATTTTGTAGCTTGAAAATGAGATACTTACTTCTGTATCATAATCAGCGTGTTGGCCTGAACTGCCATCCTCGGAAGATCCGGTTGTAGCCGATGTAGCTCGGCTGCCACCGCTTCTCGCTCTATGACGAGGTTCTTGATGCTCTGTTTCGGTTAACCGCTCTGACATCTTATGGCTTCTCTTCTTGCGTTCGCGGCGATATAAATAAGCACCCCTGTTTCATTAGAAAAAAATAATATGCCAATTCATAAAAAAGTAATCATTAAATTTGTATAATGTTAGAGCAGTTTCAGGAATACGTACAACTGAAGCTGCGCTTTTTGTGCTAGATCTCGTTGAAGTTGACGATTCTCTTCTGTATCTTTGAGCACATATTCCTCCGTTACGCAACGGTCCCAAGACGAATTCCAACCCTTATGCAATAATAAAACATATTTACATTTCCTTAATGTACTTTAATATGATTTGTATAATTAAGTGGTTTTTCTTTCAGATCAAGCTTTTCTAACTCACTTGGAAGTGTATAAGGTATTCCACTGCTTTTCTACCTCTTTGATCTTTATTTACAATGACATCAAGCACCTACAAACAATTTTATAGTTAGTTTGAACTGCAAGCTACCGTATGATGGCAAAGTTACTTATATCTACTTATACAATATAAGTTTATTTCTATATTTCATAAATTTGTAATTTGATGTAATTTTACAACTTTAGGTTACCTCTACGTTTGCAATCTATATCCTTTTTATTACAAGAACATATCGATATTTATTGCTAAGTTTGGCATTAAATTTACATTTTACATTTATATTTGCACATGCACAGTAATACTATTGTAAAAAATGCAAATTAAATTCAAAGTATACGTATATATGTTTAACAATATATGTATTCTACCTTCGAGTCATACAGCACTTTCGCTTTCGTGGGATCTGGCTCGTAACACAACACTTTCTCTCCGTCGGAAAATTTGAATTTTGGCCCTCGTGTTGACACCATCGTAAATATTTAACCGTATGTAAGACAAGGGTATTTGAAATACATAAATTATCAGCCTAACCTATACGACAGTCGGATAGAGGTGAGTAACATCTATATAATTGATAACTATATTGATTCTACGACACCATAATGTTAACTTGCACAAACCGTTCAAATCTGGTGGAAGATCAACTTTGTTATTGTTTATAATCTGCCGTCAATTCTAAAGGTGTCTCCCCGGCACATTCGGCGTTGTGTACACCATTTTGGCTACGTTCCGATATATTCACAATGCTAATGGCTTTTGCACACAGGACGCGGAAACACTTGCCGCGCGGCAAGAAGCGACGCGGTAGCCAATAAACTTTTGGTTCTTACGGAAAAACAACACGTT
>NW_020220432.1:0-2893 GCF_003070985.1 Temnothorax curvispinosus | reverse complement strand
GTATGAGATGGCTGTCGTGTTGTCTATCCTAAGCAAGATTTCGCAGTTTCGGAAATTGATGGCGAAACATTTCAGGGCAAGGAAGGCTGCCTTGAGTTCTAAGGCATTGATGTGGAGCGCCCTGTCTTCTTCGGGCCACCAGCCATGCGAGCGCTGAGGTCCGCAGGAGGCGCCCCAACCTGTTAGTGACGCGTCTGAGAAAATTTCCAAGGCGTATTGCCCCTCGCAGATGCCGTTTGCCTGGTTGGGGTCGGACAGGATTTTTAGCCACTATTGAAAATCTTCTCTGAGATTTGGCTGGATGTACATCTTCGCTGAATAGGAGCCTTCTGTACCCGTCAGCGCTAAAAATTTTTCTCTCTCGAAATTCTTGATGTATAGGGGTCCGTATCTTACTGCCGGGCAAATCGAGACGAGCGAACCAATCATCCCTGCAAAGTCGCGGATTGAACAGTGGGATTTTGAGGAAAATTCGGATACCATCTTTAGGAGTTTCCCCCTCCGCTTTGGTGGAATCGTGATAGATTGTTTCGTCGAGTCAAAAATAAACACCAGGTATTTTCTCTCCGTCTTCGGTTCGAGTTTGGATTTTCTGAAATTAATTATGAAGCCTAATGACGACAGTAGATTGATATGAGCTTGTACGTTATCTCGGCATTTGTCTTTTGACTGGCCCAATAGGAGGAAGTCATCTAGATAAGCTACCGATTCAAATCCCTTCTCTCGAAGTGAGGATGTTACCGTGCGTATAATTTTTGTGAATATAAACGGTGCTGTGGAAAGTCCGAAGGGCAGTGCTGTGAACTCGTATATCACGCCCCTCCATTGAAATCTGAGGAATCTCCTGTGTGAGATGTGGATTGGGACTAAGAGATATGCATCTTCTATGTCCAGTGTGGCCACTTGTGTGCCTGGCAGCATAAGGCGCACTACCGTTCGCCAGTCCTCTAATTTAAAATGAGGGGGAGCGGTATACGAGTTCAAATCTTTTAGATTCAGGATGAATCGCATGCCTCCAGACGACTTCTCCTGAAGAAAGAACGGAGATAGATATTGATCCGCTAAGAATTTCGCGACGACTATGGCTCCCTTTTCTAGAAGACGTTCGATTTCCTCATAACAGTGTATAGCTTCAGATGGGGAAAGCTTGGGTTCAGTGAGTTGAGGTCTCGCTGGTGGCGAAGATACAAAAGGTATTTTATATCCCTGTATAGCGTTCAGTATCATTGGATCGGAGGTTAGTTTTCGCCAGTTATGCGCAAAACTAGCGAGTTGGCCCGCTGTTCTTACCGAAGTTAGCGTCGCCTGGAGCGGGATCTGGACCTCCTGGTGCGGCTGGTGGTGTGTCTCGCCCCTGCGCGGCGAGTCGGGGCCCGGATCTGTCGAGCAGGGGCTTTCGTGTTTCCCACCGCTTTTCGAGTTTGAGTCTGCTGCGTAGGTGGTGGTTGTCTAGCCGGTTGTGGGTTGGGCTTTGTTACCACGGGTGCTGATTTTCGAAGATCCCGCGCTGCCTTTTCGCAGGCCTGGGCTGCTTTGAGGTCCTCTGCAAATGAACTTCCGAAAAGCCATTCGTCGATAGGGGAGTTGTCGACTGCATTCTTGCCCACAAAGCTGAGCGATGGTTTTATGAACGCCCTCCGGGCTAGCGAGAGCCTGTGTTGGTGGTCGGCAAGTAGGTGAAAACCGTCTGCTAACTGTCGTAAGATCGGGTTGACCTCTTCAGGAAGGAGCCCCTTCCCTTTTAGCCCCAGTAATTCAGAGATAACCCATCCTGACGCGTTCAAGGAAGCCGCGACCTGGGCCTGTGCTTGGGCTTGGTACTCGTCGCGTTTTATGAGTGAGGCCGATGCTTTCAGCGCCGGAACGAGCAGGTCATTTAATTTTGGCGGGCCCAAAATTGTAAGGTTATCTTTTGCCTCGTATTGCTTCATTAGTTATGCTTGCTGTTCTTCTTTCAATCCCTTGCGGACCGTCTTTTGCGCAAAATTGAGTATGCCGGGGGCCCATGGGGAGTCAGCTGTTGATTTATTTGCCGTGCCAAAGAGTTCGTTAATTATTGGGTTGCTCTCTGTCTCTTCTTGTGACGGTTGTTCCGGAAAGGATGCCGTGCCCTCTGTTTCAGGAATTTCTGAAAAAAGGGTCTCTGGTTAGGTATTGCCGAAAGGATCAGAGTCGGTTACGTCCCCTCTTTGCCAATGCGTGCGACAAAGGTCGACAGGGTCAACGAGGGGACATACCTGGTTCAGAGCCCCGGTTCCGGAGAACCGTCTCCTCCTCTGTATGCAATACGTCGGTCCGAGCTTGTGTCTCGATAGACGTGTCGGCCCCGAGCAACCTAACCTCTATGGACGCGAGGCGTTCGTCCTGCCCCGCTAGTATTTCTAGTATTTTGGCGAGGGTCTCGTCCGATTGAACGGGCTGTGTGTTGTCGAGCGAATGATCGCTCGACCTGGTTCGTGACCTGTGTCTGGAACTGCTGCGAGAGCGGCTGTGTGACGTGTCTCGGGATCTGCGGTGAATTTTCTTCTTCCGTTCACTGGACGGTCGGCTGTGCGACCGCTTTCTGCCATGAGGAGATCTCGAGCGATCTTTGTGCTTTTTCCCCATCGTTGCTAAGAATCTTCCAAAATTCCGACGAATTTTGTCACAAAACACCAGTTGCGTGTTGCAGTTGCGTGCAACGGAAACACAATGACGGGAAACAGCGGCGGCACCGGCGGCGCCGACGCCGCGGACCGCGCCACCTGGGGCGGGCGTTTTTCTTAACTTTAAAATAGAAACTGTTGCAAACGTGCGCGCGGAGGCGCGACTACATAATCATTCATCCGGACGAGACCCTTAGGCATAATCTTTTTCAATGAGTAATGCGTTAATAATACATATTACAGATACG
>NW_020220431.1:0-3032 GCF_003070985.1 Temnothorax curvispinosus | reverse complement strand
ATTGTCGAGACAATCTGCGGTTGCTTCACCGGTCCACAGACCGATGAAGGTGTGCAGCTGCAGATTATTAAAGCTCTGCTGACTGTAATGACAAGCCAGCATGTGGAGGTACACGAGAGTACGGTACTGTTAAACAATTCGTACTGTTTACAACGTTTACTTGGCGTCGCGCAACCTGGTGAATCAAACAACAGCCCGTGCGACTCTCACGCAGATGATCAACGTGATCTTCGCGCGAATGGAGACTCAGGCGGAGGAAGAGATCGTGAGGCTTGATGGGGAACATCAGCAGAAGGGTTCTGTCATAGCAAACGGCGAAACTGAAGCCAAGGTTAGTCCAGAGAATGTTCCTAGTAATGATAACATTGATTCTCAAACAATTGTCAAGAGTATTCTAGATGATGTAGTAAAATCCGTGGTGCCATTGGAAGAGGAAGTCAGTCCGGAGAACAACGGTGACGAGGCAGCCGCTGAGAATGACAACATGGTAACTGCAAAATTCACCCATGTGCTGCAAAATGATGCAGTCCTGGTGTTTTGCGCTCTCTGCAAGCTCTCTATGAAACCGCTGCCGGACGGCACTCCCGATCCAATATCGCACGAGCTCCGTTCCAAGATCTTGTCGCTTCAGTTACTTCTGGGAATCTTGCAGAATGCCGGTCCAATATTGCGCTCTAACGAGATGTTTGTTATCGCCATTAAACAGTACTTGTGTGTCGTGCTGTCGAAGAATGGCGTGTCTTTGGTGCCGGAAGTGTTCGAGCTGTCGTTAGCGCTGTTCCTGGCGCTGCTCGCCCGTTTCAAGATACACCTCAAAATGCAGATTGAGGTGTTCTTTAAGGAGATCTTTATGAACATCCTCGAGACCTGTAGCAGCTCTTTTGAGCACAAGTGGATGGTCATACATGCGCTTACGAGAATCTGTGCGGATGCCCAGAGCGTCGTCGACATCTACGTTAACTACGATTGCGATCTCAGCAGCGAATCTCTTGGAGAAGCTCGTCAATGATCTCTCTAAGATTGCTCAAGGTTGTCAAGCTCTGGAGCTAGGTGCATCGCCAAATCAGGTGCGTTATAAGAAAGAGGATGACAGGATAGATGTATTATTTGGAACAGAGAATGTTCTTCGAAACAAGCAATATAAAGTTTTGTTTGTAATATTAGTGTCTTGCTTTTTCAGAAGAAATCCATGCGCATTCGTGGTCTCAAGTGCCTCGTGTCTATTCTGAAATGCATGGTGGAGTGGAGTCGGGATCTTTACGTAAATCCCAGCGTGCCAGCGGATCAGCAACCATTGTCACATCCACCAGATACGATGCCGGAGACCCCGCTACCGCGTTACGGCAGCGCTGGCAGCCTCTCGTCGGCCAACTCCAGTCTCCAGTCTGACTGGCAACAAGGAGGTGCCGGACTCGCCGGAGCAGTATGAAGTACAGAAACAAAAGGAGGTATGGGAGGCCGGTATCGAGATCTTTAGTTGAAAGCTCGGCAAGGGTGTGCAGTACTTGCAGGAGCAAGGACTGCTCGGTACTTCGCCGGAGGACGTGGCCAGGTGGCTGCACCTGGACGAGCGGCTCGACAAGACCGCCATTGGAGACTTTCTGGGCGACCATAATCATAACCAGGTGACGAGGAGAAAACAATTGAAATTAATAGACTATACTAATTATAGACATAAATAGCGACCATGGTTGATCAACTCTAAATCATGTTATGATTATTGCGCGATAATTATTGTTAATTAATTAGGATAATGACTAATTTTGTTATACCGTTTGCACAGGTAATGTACCATTACATCGATCAGATGAACTTTGCCGAACGCGATCTAGTAACCGCACTCAAGTATTTCCTGGAGGGCTTTTGGCTGCCCGGTGAGGCACAGAAGATCGACCGACTAATCGAAAAGTTTACCAGTCGCTATTGCGAGTGTAACCCTAACAACGGCCTCTTCACGAGCGCTGATACAGCCTACGTTCTCGGCTTCTCAATTATAATGCTGTCCACCGATTTGCGCTCGCCGCAGGTTAAGAATAAAATGACCAAAGAACGATACATCAAGTACGTATAGCAATTTTTAAAGTTAATTATAATTAAAAAATTATGTTTTACATACATATAATTATTAATATTGAGAAAATTTTATTCTATTTAAGTTTATCTTTGTTAGTATATTTTTATTAATTTTTTCTTATTACATTTTATTATTATTAATATTATGTAATAATTAACAATAGGATTTATGATGAAATCGCTGGCAACGAGATTAAGATGAAGTCGAACCCTAATAATAGCCGGCTCGCCGGTAAACAGCTGATATCTAGTGAAAAGAAACGACGATTGTTATGGAACATGGAAATGGAAGTAATTTCTACGGCGGCAAAGAATTTGATGAAGAAGGCAGACGAAGAAGAAGTCAACTTGAGCGCGTTGGATCACAGCGTGAAGGAGTCCATCGGTGAAATTAAAATTCCATAGATGCACACGTTTAGAAATCGGTGTACAATCAATATATGAAGATGTAATGTGTGATACTAATAGAGGGCATACAGTACGTGCCGTATGTGAGAGCTTTCAACTAGCAAAAGATGCTGAATTCAAGGTGATAGCTCACATGATGCCGGATTTACTATAAATGTCGATTAATTTACCAAATAATTACTACGTTTACGCGAGCGTTACTTCTGTAGTAACTTACGATATATCACTCGTTTACGCGGAGTAAATTACCGTAAGTTACTACAAAATCCCGTTTACGCGAAGGAAAATCCCGTTTACGCAAAGGAATTATCGTAAGTTACTACAGAAGTAACGCTCGCGTAAACGTAGTAAATGATAACTTGTACAATTATTTTCCATTAATACCTATACTTTTGTATTAATTTTAGGAATTTTTCAAGAATCCTGCATTTCGAGTAGATGGATTAAAAATTTATCCAACACTGATGGCACTGATACGTGGCACCGGCTTGTACTGAATTATGGAAACTGGGAGATATAAAAGCTATGCGCTCAGTGTATTAGTTGATCTT
>NW_020220430.1:0-5007 GCF_003070985.1 Temnothorax curvispinosus | reverse complement strand
CGAAGTTCCTATCCGGTTCGTGTTACCGCCGTATAGAGAGCGCGCGTATACTTCTCACAGGGAGTAAATGTTAAACTTTCGTCCCTGCTATTAGGGACGAAAGTACGTACTTTCGACCGAGGTATAAAGAAAAAATTATTTTAAAAACTTTGATTGCATTTTGTAGACGCATTTAATTTGCAAATTGCAAATATAAAAATTAATATTATTATTCGATTTCTTTCACCATTCTGTGTATAAAAATATGAAGGTAAAGTCATCGAAAAGTGAATACTTCACGAGATATTTCATATTTTATATTAAAAATATCATGATATAATTTGAAATATCAAAAAATTTTTAACAAAAGAGAACTTTATTATAGTGTAAAAAAAATCATACAATTCTATTTAAAAAAATAGAATTTTATATGACGATGATTTTGTGACCTAAAAAAATTAATTTTAAAAAATATGATTTTACTATTATTTGTCCTCCAAGTCATACAACTTTCGTCTAAAACGTTTTTTCCTAAAACTACATGAGATATCGATATTTGACTGTTCAAATTACATCCAAAACTTTTTCATTTTTGATTGTAGAAAAAAATTGCATTAGACAAAAGTTGTTTGGTTTGAAAAGAGGACACATGATTCTTATGTGAGTTATGTCGTAGATGTTGTTTTTAAGAAATTTTAAAGGCGACTAATTTGTTAAATAACTCGATTTTGCCCTTGAGAGAAAAGTTGTAGATCTCGTCGAGACGTTTTCGAAACACTAATAAATCTCTCTTTCGTTAAAGATTTCTTGAGATATTTTAAATTCTTTTATAATATTTTTATAATATGAAATATGAAATACATCGTTAGTCTCTAAAGTATTCAGTACTCTAAAGTAGTCTTTCGACTACTTTACCTTGACACTTTTGTATATAAAATAATGAAAGAAAGCGTATATAATAATAAAATTAATTTTTACATTTGCAATTTTGCAAAATTGAATGCGTTTACAAAATATAATCAAATTTTTTAAAATTATTTTTTGTTCTATTTTTACAACAATCGATTTCTTTCATTATTTACGTATAAAAGTATCAAGATAATGTCATCGAAAAGTGAATGCAGCGTAACGTAACGTAAGTCAGCGCACGAGAAACGTATCGGTTACGACGTTATACATTTTTTTTGTGCGTTGACCTACGTTACGTTACGCTACATTACTATATGAGAGTCTTGTGCGGAAGCTCTTATACTCGGCAAAGTTGTCAAAATACATATTTTAAGAATATTTTATAATAATATATTTCAAATAAATAAATAATTATTTAATAATATAATATCAAAGTATATTAATTAATAATATAATATCAGGGAAAGTTACGTTTGAAAAGTAACTTGTTACCGTATTTCGTTACTCATTGAAAAAGTAACTTATCGTTACCATATATAACTCGTTATTCTTAAAAGAAGTAACTCGTTACCGTTACTCGTTACTCATTGAAAGAAGTAACTCATCGTTAGCGTAACTCGTTACCGTTATTCGTTACTCATTTAAAAAAGTAACTTATCGTTACCGTAACTCATTATCCTCGCATTGCAAGAACGCCGAAAGAACGGTTTTGCTGAAGATTCTAAAAATTTAGCTAGATACAGATCTGAAAATAATTTGATTATATTTTGTTGCACCATCAAAATAATTATGTAAAACGTTCAAACTGATTTCTAAAATGTCAAAATTTTTTACAAAATTATTGATGCATCCATGTAAAAAGATAGAATTGCAAATTATATGATTTTTCAAATTATTTGATAATTTTCATTATTCCGTGTATAAATATGTTAACGCATTGCAGTTCAAACCCAGACGGTAGAGGAACATTTTAAACTTATCCTAGAGGATAACAGCGTGATTGATCCAAATCTGCGCGATGTAACATCTAATGATCTCCCTGCCTGGTACAACAAAAATATATATAAAGGGTAAGTATCTATACGTTGATTTAAGATGTTAAAATTTCAACATATCGGTAATAATATTTATTGCAATGATTCATGAAGTAAGCAAGAAAATTGTTTTTTTTTTATTAAATATAAAGAAAAAACACCAAACATGGAAAAGATGAATAATATATTTACAAAAATATGATTATAGAGCTATTGAACATTTTCAATCTTACAATTAGGGCTACGTTCAAAATATTTATATTCTTGGATAATTAGTGCTATGTTTTGTGTATAAACATTAATGATTTAAAACTTGAGAAAATTTTAGGATGTTCTGGTGTATCAAATAATGTGTATATTAAATATAATGTGCATGCAAGTTAACGCTTATGTATGTATATACATACATAAATACATACATACATACATACATACATACATACTAACAGAAAAGTCCAGAAACTGCCTCCAGGCACACAACACACACACACACACACACACACACACACACAGGAATATGTGTATATATACATATATGTATCTCTCGACTATTTGCGTGTCTTATTACATATGTCCTCCGGGGCGAAGCCCGGATAACCAGCTAGTATATATATATTGTATATATATACATACATACAGAATGTCCGGTAATTTTTGACAATGTTGAAGTATAAAGATAGATTGGCTTAAATTGAAAAGAAAAGTTACGTACCATTTTGCAAAAATTGCAATATAGTTATTGCGTTATTAACTAAAACGTCTGAGCAAATGAGAGCATGAGAAGCCGTATGCCGGACTCAAGGAAACCTCGCAAACTCGAAAATTTTGATTTTAATAAAACTTTCCAGACATGTAAGGGGAGTAAAAAGAAGAATTTAAATATTTTTTGCAGTTGCCCAAAAACGGTTCACAATAATCTTTTTAAAATAAGCATTGCGTATTTGATATTTATAATATTTTAAAATATAACATTTAATTTTAGAGCTCAAAATTATTATAAGCGGAACTCGCTGTCAATAGTAGCGGCAAGCACAGTAGGACTTATAATAGTATTTGCAGTGGAGACAATACTAAAGGTATTAAAATTTTATATATTTTACAATATATACAATACAATACAATATACAATACAATATATACAATATACAATATATACAATACAATACAATATACAATACAATATATACAATATTTACAATATATACAATATATACATTTGTTAAAATAACTATAAATAATTGAGTTATTGTATAGTAATCTAGATTCTTAATTTTTTCATATTTCGATGTAATCGTAATCTCAGCATAAAGAAAATTTGTTGCAAGAAGTAAAAATATTATTTATTGAGGGTTTTTTTGTTCCCTTAACAGGTACTCTTGTGCACAAAACGAAGTAGTTCGACCTGTTTGGCTTTTAAGAGATATGTAGAAACTCTGCAGCATCTATACAACATATCTACGTGCGATCCAGCTGATACCAATTCCAAGTAAGTTTCTTCAAATCATATAATTATTACTCATATTTCCCAGGTCTTTATTATTCACGATACAAACAAAAAACCACAAGTAATTTATTCTTGAAACGCAATCACATCTCGATCTATATTAATATGTAAATTATGTATATGCAAAGCACGTTGGAGATTTATATACAAAGAAGAATAAAGAAACTACAGCACATAATGATTTTACTTGATCTCTTTGATCTCGCGATCGTAATAGATATTATATAACATAAGTATCATTATGATATTGCGTAGTAACCAAAGATGTGCATTATTTGAAATAGATTTGAAATAAAAATACGAAATAAAATGCTGATTTTGTATTTTGCATTTAAGATACATTTTTTCAAAAACTATTTTAAATTTCCATTTAAATGGTTTTCATTGCCCATTTTTTATTTCATATGCATTTTTCTTCCAAATTAAAAATCGCGACATCAGTAACACTGTTTAACAAAAAAAGTGCACAAGAACAAGAATTAAGTTAAGTTTGAATAACATAATTAAAAAATATTTCAGATACTTAATGGCTATGTAAGACGCAACTTGTTCTTCTGAAACCATTCACTTCTAAACAGCATTGCAATCAAAATATAATATCAAAAGAATAATTAAATGTCTGTAAACAAAATGTAGGCAAACATTTTTTGAATATGTAAATGTTTATAATTCAATTTTTGTAATTTAAGTTTATATTAAAAGAAATAAGAATTTAAGTAAGAAATAATAGTAAAAAAAATATAAATAATAAATAATAATAATAAGTGAAACAGGACCGTCGATATACAATTAAAATTAAAGAGACAAATGCCATTTACGATCCGGACTGGATAAATAATAAAAAAATAAAAATTTAAATATAAATAAATATATAAATATAAATATTTTAAAAAATTATATTTATTTTTTAAAACTATTTTAAAAATGCCTGTTTTCCATTTCCTATTTTAAATGGTTGTTTAAAAAGCATTTTGTATTTTGCATTTTTAAATAGAAAGGTTTTATTTAACTATTTTGCATTTTCTACTTCAAATGGGTTTGGACACTTATTTTGCACATCTCTGGTAGTAACATACTAAATCCATAAGAATATTTCCAAGCATATAAAGAGTATAGAATATTATTTTTTCTTTGTAAAATTCTTTGCAATATTTGTTTGTAATATTTGAATGTTTGATATTTCAAAAATACTAAATAAATTCCGTTCAAATAAAGGCTTGCGGCCTGTTTGCACTTTTTGGCCGATTTTGCTTACTGTCATCCTTACTCCACTCGGTATTCTATAGGTATCCATTCTAGCATCTAGATAGTCCCTCTAATTAGAGTCTGGCCAACTTGCAGTTCTGGCAAAATTCTGCGAGAGAGGCGAGGATATAAGAGAGAAAGAGAAAGCGATATACATTCATATCGCTTTTGCTTTCTGTTTCTTATATCCCTTTCTCTTTCTGTTTCTCTTGCTTTTGCCAAGAAATAGCGAACTAGACTCTGATTAGAGGGACTCTACTGCTCGCGGAGACGAAAGACTCGAGCTCATAGGATGGTATTAGCTGTAAATCATATGAGGTTTCGGTGCGTGTTGCC
>NW_020220429.1:0-3975 GCF_003070985.1 Temnothorax curvispinosus | reverse complement strand
TTGCTGTTAGCCATTTTTTTGCTTCTTCAATGAAAAAAAGTAGCTGTAGCGGACAGCTATCCGCCACGTGAAATGGTAGTGAGCACACCCTAACTGGTGAATGCTGGAGAAGCCCCGCTGAGCTGCCCTAGATATAGAGGTCGATGTCGAATCTTCCTAACGCGAAAAGATACTGGCGATGCGCCGCGTAGCAGGCGCGAGCCGAACTCTCTCGCCGCTTGCACGACAAATTTGAGTTTGCTAGCCCGGCCAACTGTCTCATCAACCTTATCGATAAGATTACCGCAGCTAAGAAATTGCCTTATGTAGCCAACTACTTATTACCTTTAAAAGTTGGTTGCGTTGGCCTATCTGAAATTATAGATTGGCAGTGCAATTTGCCTCTTCAAAAATTAAATGATTGTGGCAGAAAACTTTTATGCAGCCAATAAAAATTGACTATTGCAGCAATTTTTTTCTTTGAGTGTACTCTTTGTTGAAATTATTCTAACTGTCGTTTTTAACATTATCATTTCGGCACTGTTTCTCCAAACTATTCTAACTATTGAATTTCAAATTTGACCATTTCAGTACTCTTTCTCAAAATTAGTCCGTCGTTTTTAACTTTTTATCATTTCGGCACTGTTTCTCCAAACTATCGTTACTGAATTTCAGATTTGACCATTTCAGTACTCTTTCTCGAAATTATTGTATCGATTTTCAGATTTTACCACTTCACAACTGTTTTTCGAAACTATTGTAACTATCGATTTTAAGATTTCTCAATTTCAGCATTGTTTCTTGAAATTATTCCAACTATCGATTTACAGATTTTACTATTTCAGCACTCTTTCTCAAAATTATTCCAACTATTGTTTTCAAGATTTTACCATTTCAGCACTTTCCTCAAAGTATATCGTTTTTAAAATTTTACCATTTCGGCCCTGTTTTTTCAAAATCTTCCAATTATCCTTTTTAAGATTTTACTATTTCAGTACTGTTTCTCGAAATTATTTCAACTATCATTTTTTAGATTTTCCTATTTCAGTAGTTTCTCAAAATTATTCTATCGATTTAAAGATTGTATTATTTTAGCACTGTTTCTCAAAACTATTCTAACTATCGATATCAAGATTTTACTATTTCAGTTCTATTTCTTGAAATTATTCTATCGTCTTATAGATTTTACCATTTTAGCACTCTTTCTCAAAATTATTCTATCTTTGTTAAGATTTTACTATTTCAGTCCTCTTCCTTGAAACTATTCTAACTATCGATTTCAAGATTTTATTATTTTAGCACTGTTTCTTCAAACTATTCTAACTATCGATATCAAGAATTTACTATTTCAGTTATATTTCTTCACAATATTCCAACTACCGTTTCAAATTTTACCATTTTGGCACCGGCCGTTTACTTCAATCATTCCAATGTACAATACATCCTTTGGTCGGATTGGGTTGGGTTGAGTTAGTTTAGAGATGACATTTCAAAAGTACAATTATAACAAATTTTGCTATTTTTAATCACGTTATCACACGTTTCATTAATTTCTCTCGAATCGTAATCAATTTTAGCTTCAATTTGAAGCAATTTAACCGTCATTTTTGTCAATTGTATTTAAATTTAAAGCATTTTTACTATAATTTTTATCAAATTTAAATATTTCAAGCAGTTTAAGTATAATTTAAGTAGAATTTAAGATAACGTAACTTTAATTTCAATCAATTTTACTTTAACGGCAAACAATTTAACTTTAATTTCAAAAAATTTAATTTCAATTTTAAGTGAATTTTACTACAATTTCAAGCAATTTAACTTTGATTTTTACGAATCAAACTTGAACTTAAATTTAATTTAACTTCAATTTTAAACAAGCTAACTTTAATTTTAACGATTTTTACTTCAATTTAACTTGAATTTCAAACAATTTAACTTGAATTTTAAGGGAATTTTACTTCAACTCGAAGCAATCGTATTACTTGAATTTCACTTTCATTTTAATAATAAATCGTACTTGAATTTTATTTAATTTTCATGAAATTTCGATTCGGTGTTACAATTCATTATTTCAAACTTGGAAATTATTTCCTCTCGATGACCTCATTCATCGCACAGCAGACCACCTATATTTCCTTGGACGGTTTTTTTAAGTTAATTTATGACATTTTAACATCGCAATCAATAACAATTTGACTGAAATTTTTTTTTATTTTAATGTTTTTAAAATTGTACGTCAATTTTATTTATTTTTTTTTACAATTTTACTTAATTCTATTTTAAAGTAAGCAATTATACTTAAATTTTATTAAATCATTTTAATTTTTAAATCGTACTACAATTTAAATCAATTTAACTACAATTAAAATATTCTACTTGTCCGCACAGCTCAAAGAAAAAGAAAGAAAATTTAAGAAATTATTCCAAGTCCCTTTTTAGAAAATGTGCCGTTTTCGAGCCAATTTTTGAAATTATTACCAGTCCGTACAGATTAGAAATAATAAAAAGGCTGAAAAAAAATTTAAGTCCCTCATAGCAATTCGTAGCGTTTTCTGACCATTCGAACAAATTATTACAAGTCCGTTTGTGCACGTCGCAGCGTTTTGAGACCATTTTTTCAAATTATTCCAAGTCTTTCTACAATTTTTACCGTTTTCGGACCCATTTTTAAAACTATTCTACCTCCTTTCTTAGAAAATGTGCTGGTTTCGGACAGATTTATTACAAATTTGTAAGTCTCTTTTTACAAAATGCACCAATTTGCGGTTAATTTATGACATTATTCAGTCTCTTTGCAATTTTTAACTCGGATCTGTGTCGGCTAAGCAAGCTGCACTGGAGGAGCGCTTTGCCCGGCTCGAGACAGCATCTTCAACCTCCGCACCGGCTTGCCTGGCTGTCCCTTCGACTGCACCTGACGGGCTATCTGCGCGCTTCGAGCGCTTGGTCAACGAGCATAGGGATCATGAGCTCATAATTTTCGGCATTCCGACTGTCAAACCTGAGGACTGCGCTAACACTGTGCTTCGTGCTGCTGCCTCGCTCGATACGTCGCTTACATCCTCGGAGGTCATCACTGCCTTCAGAATTCGAGGAAGGGATCCGTTATCTGGTCCTATAGTTGTTAAACTTACCACGATTGCCAAGAGAAATGAGCTACTCGCCAAATTCCGTCGGCGCGCTGGATCAGGTTTTGCTGCGTCTAACATCGATCGCTCGTGGCCATCCACCAGAGTTTACCTCTACGAGCGTTCTACTGCATCTGAACGTCGCCTGTTCGCTGAGGCTCGTCAACTAGCCAGAAGACGTAACGTCAGGCACGTGTGGCTGAGGCGCGGGGTAACATATTTTAGAATATCGGATGGCTCCCCCCTGCGCCGCTATTTATCGCAGGACTCAATGCTTGCGGAGATTGATACAACTGATTCGCTTCAGCACCCCCGCGCCTCATCCCCGGCGAGCTTTTCGGCACGCCCTGAACCTGTCTGACGTCATTCGCGTTCTGGGCCGTTTGCTGCTGGTATCAGCAGCCGCCTAACTCTTCGCGTCGCTCACATCAACGTGCGTTCATTATTGCCCCATTTTACATTGGTTAAAGATCTTACAGCCTATCATCAACTTGATATTCTAGCGATTGGAGAGACTTGGCTGCGGGACGCGATCGACACGAAATTCATCGACATAAACGGTTTCACTTTCGTTCGCTCCGATCGATCTACCGGCTCTCGCGGCGGGGGCGTTGCGTTATATATTAATAACTCTCTCTCTTTCACTCAGATTGATCTTGGTGCCCCTCCTTCTGGCACACTCGTGGATATCGTCGCTGTCTGTCTTCGCCTGACACACAGATGCGTTGCTGTGATCTGTGTTTACCGTCCTCCTCGCTCTCCTGTCTCGGACATGCATTACATTGAATCGCGCTTGTCTCACATTGCGTGCACCACCGATGAAATTGTGTGTATGGGCGACTTCAACATCGACATGCTCCGTGCCAAC
>NW_020220428.1:0-1126 GCF_003070985.1 Temnothorax curvispinosus | reverse complement strand
ACAAGGTATTTGGTACATTAGTGTAATTTTTTTGTCATAAATAAAACCTGAATAATATGGCGTGATTTATTTACCAACTGAACATTAATTTAGCGAAACCTGTTAAACGATAATAATATATGTACGTATTGTAGTTATATATTTCCAAGATAATTTCAACGGAAGTAATTTAACTTTCATTTATGATTTACAATTTAAACAATATGGAGTGTGCTGGAATAGCCCAATAGCCCAATGGGAAAGCAGTTGCTTTAGAGCAGCAATTAAACAAACAATTCCAGTTTGATTTCAGTTCTACTATTTCGCACATAATATAAGAAATTTTTAATGAATGATAGAAATAATAACACAAACAAAATACGAGGTAATAAATTGTGATCTTATAAGAAAAGATCCGAAAAAGAAAAATCACATTTAATAACACTTATTACATGTCTATATTTTTATCACATATGTATTTTTATGTTTAATAACATTCATTTAGAAAAGTACCATTTAAGTATTTCTTTAAAGAAGGTAATAACATTTATTTATAAAGTCTTACTGTTTTTTTTATACGTGATAATCAGGCAATTTGCTTTATTTGTAACTTACAAAAACTGTACCAAAAAATATTTGCTGACAATAACACTTTTGTTGAAGTCATATTTCCTCATTAATTATCAGGCAACTCGCTGTCCGTCCATTTGAGAGTCACGATTTTCCCCGTGCGAGCGGACTCCTCGCAGGCCGTAGCGATCTTACTCACCGCCAGGATCTCCTGTGACTTGATCAGCGACTCAACCTTACCGTGCACCACATCGATGAAGTGATCCAACTCTCTTCGATAGCCGTTCATGTAACGGCTAGGAAACGAGAAACAGATCGGGGCGGTGGTTGGCCCCTGCAGGTCATACTGCCGCTGAACGGAGTTCATCTGCACGTTGTTGGCTTGCACCATGCCCTTCGGACCGAAGACCTCCAGTCGTTGATCGTATCCGTACGAGCTGGTGTGCGACACATCGATCAAGCCGACGGTCCCTGACGGGAAGTGCATGATCACCGCAACCGTGTCGAAGTCCCCGACAGTCGCTTTGATCTCCGGGTCATTCGCGTCGGCCAGGACCGCAACCTGCAATCGTATTTC
>NW_020220427.1:0-1055 GCF_003070985.1 Temnothorax curvispinosus | reverse complement strand
CTTTCTAAATCCCCTCGCGGCGTGTTGCTATCGCGCGGTTGTTACTTTCGGTCCCGAGCAAAAACTTTCTAAGTTGACCCAATACATCCCCAGTACTGAGCCAACTTTCGACCGTAGATCAATATCATTTCTGGCCTTATACACAGTCAGTACTGAGACGCCTCGGAATATGGTTGGGAAACGATGCTCCTCGCATCGACTTCGTCGTACGTGCCCCTTTTGTGTACGTATTCCACAAACGTTTTACACATTCGTACAGACCAAGCGAAACGCGTTTGCACGTCTGTACGTATCGCTCGTGTCGCTCGGCTCGCCGAACGCACCGAACCTCTTATAGTACCCAACCGGCCGGCCGAGCGATCGGCGACGCACGGTCTTACGCACGGTCGCTTACGGGCGCCGGACGCGAAACGCGAAGCGAGACGAATGATACCATAATTCGGGGTACTTGTAACCGAGAGGCACAAACGCGGTCGTTACCTCCGGCGTGGGCTCTAGCGAAAAGTCCCCTCGCGGCGTGTTGCTTCCGCGCCGCGGTCGATATCTCCGGCGCTGCTCGAACAAAAAGCTTTCTAAGTCCCCTCGCGGCGTGTTGCTTTCGTGCGGTTGTTACCTCCGGCGCCGCTCGAGCAAAAAGTTAAGTCCTCTCGCGGCGTGTTGCTTTTGCGTGGTTGTTACCTCCGGTCCCGATCGAAAATTTTCTAAATCGATCCAATACATCCCCAGTACTGAGCCGACTTTCGGCCGTAGATCAATATCATTTCTGGCCTTATACACGGTCAATCCTGAGACGAGACTCGCCTCAGAACAGAGTATGGTTGCATGGGAGTACTGGTCACTGAGACTGGCACAATACTGATCTAGCGGTTTATCCGTACTGGGGCAGTGCCACCCATCAAGTCTTGGCAGCCAATATTGTGCCACTTCTGGGCCATGCGGACAACTCTGGCAGAAGTCCGACATTCGCACATGGGATAATATATTTTTAGTTAAGGTATTGTTAACCTTGTACAATAGCACCTGGCCAAACGCATGAGCTCATTCGCTTAGCGCAA
>NW_020220426.1:0-2166 GCF_003070985.1 Temnothorax curvispinosus | reverse complement strand
CCCCCTACTGTAATGTCCCTGCACTAGTGCGCACTTCTTCTCAGAGCCACGCGATCGACGCCAAAGGAAAGAATGTGCTTATATGTTTTGCTTAGGAATAAACATAACATCCCGAGTCAAAAAATAGACCCTCCGTAACGTCCGACATCACGATCGCACACTCTTTTTGAACGGAGTGAACGGAGGGTCACATAATAAGCATTTGTCTACGTTGCATGCCGAGCCTCCGTTCATTTCTCAAATGGCAGTTTTTACCCGTTTAAGGGGAGATTCTAGTGTAACGGGTAAAAAAAATCGAAATTTTTTTTGCATAAATTAAAAGTATAACATTTTAAAAATATGCTCCTACAGTTATAAAGTCGAATTCGCAAAAATAAAGAAGTTATAGCTCTGTTTAGTGAGACGCGTCAGAGTCCCAAACAGCAGGTAGTCGGCCGGTACTGCCGGTAGGTACTAATTAAGAGCCTAACGGATCGATATTTATAGGGCCGGCTATATACTCTTAGCATGAATACAAAATTAAAATCTTACGCTCTTATCTAAAGGATCGCTATTTTACAGTCACTTTTGAGGGAGAATCTTCCTCCGTTTACAAAGCTATGTCTGGTGTTCTTCAGGGTTCCATATTGAGGCCAATTCTCTTCAACATATTCATTAACGACATTCTCAAAGACCCGAAAGCAGAATTGGCAATTTATGCTGACGACACTGGCGTGTATATTCTTGGAGTCCGGATTTGCTCGTCAGCAAATTGCAAAAGCATGTTGATGCCATCGCCCAATTCTTTCGGGATTGGAGGATGACAATCAACAATGAAAAAACCGAAACGACAATCATAACTCGTAAAAAATTTCTTAAACCTCCTTCCATTAGGATGTCAAATTTTAAAGTCCCTTGGGCTAATAAAGTTAAGTATCTTGGAGTCAATATCGATACGCAACTGAAATGGAAACCTGCTGCCATAGACGACAGAATCTGTAAAACACAGGGTTGCATCATAGATCAGTGATTGTCGCTGTGAATTTCTCGCTAGACAATTACTCTTGCAGTGATGTTAGAATAATTATTCCTTGGGCCAGCTTGTTTATCATCTTACCGTTTATAAGCATTCTAGAACTAAGGACACATTGCCCTTAGAAAATTATACCCTCTTATCAACGGGAAGAGCGATCTCAAATTAGAATATAAAATTATGTTATACAAGACTTGTACCAGAACCGTTTTACTATATGCAGCTCCGCGGCGGTCTGGGCGGCAGCTCACAAATCGTATATCAAAAAAATTTAAATCATGCAGAATAAATTTCTTCGCATCATCATTAATATTCCTAGAACGCGCATCTCCGATTTGCATACACAAACAATAATAATTGCGGCTCCGTTTGCAGCAATGTTCTAAACCAATAAAGAAATTAAAATTTCAATTAACTCAAGCTGATCCTCATTTTTTTCTCCTTTTTTTTTACGATCCGATGCGTGATTTAGCCAAGATTGTATAGCATCTTCCATGGTTTTTTTGTTTCCTGATGTATGCAGAGACGCCACAGAATCTGTAACGAATCAAATATTACTTTACGTAGAATAAATCGTTTTGGGAGAAAAATGTGCGTGAAGAAGAAGCGTTGAAGAAGAAACAAATTTGGAAATTATTAATTCTTATTTTGGAAGATGTTACATGTATGTACACAAAATTGGGAAAAAAATATATTAATTAAATATTAAAACTATGAATGTTATACTTTTTTTTACGACTTACTCAGAATAAGTTTTGAAGTAAGCAAATCTTTAAATCGGATCGTATTTTTCTGCCCGCTCCAGGAATATTGTACTGCTAAATCATCCGTCATTAGCCTTTTCATAGTTCGTCTTATGTGTTCCCCTATATTTTTACCGCCTTCTTGTTTTATAACGGTTCTCTATATAATTAAAATATTTTTTCGTGTTTTTATAAAGAAATAATTAAATGAGAAATGTAATATATATTTATCCCGCTAATACAATGACGTATTAATAACATCACTGATAACATTAATACATTAATAATGTCATTCGTCGTCATTAATACGTTATCATGTTTGCTATACATTTGACTTTTCAACAATTACGTTTGTTAAATTTATGACCAAGAATGACGGCAGAAACCGTTCTACACTGACAAAATTTGTAG
>NW_020220425.1:31690-90819 GCF_003070985.1 Temnothorax curvispinosus | reverse complement strand
ACGCACCTCGCTAAGCTACGCCCTACAATCGCCTAACTACCGCGGGGAATGTGGGGGGTGTCGATCCGCAGACACACGCACCTCGCTAAGCTACGCCCTACAATCGCCTAACTACCGCAAGGGTGTGGTGGGTGTCGATCCGCAGACACACGCACCGCGCTACGCGACGTCCTAAACGCCTAACTTTCTAAGGGTGGTGGGTGTCGTTCCGCAGACACACACCACGCGACGCGCTATTCTACGAAAAAATATTTCTAATTCCGTTATTTACTTAAAAATATTGATTGTCCATTTTTTTGTGATCCATTCTTTTAATTTGGAAATGTAATCAAGTACAGAAAAAATTTTACTTCGCGTTCTATGAATATTGCGTTATACATATATAAATATCTTAATTATATCCCATGAAAAAATTAAATTTATAATGTAGATAAAATTAAAAAATTAATAATGAAAAATTTCTCAAAAAACCGACCGCGAAAACCGTCCGCGAAAACACAAAAATGCGAAATATTTTTGATCAACCTTGTGCAGTCATTTTATAAATTAATATTTTTTTATAAATTAACTTCTCGTTGTGCATTTTTTGATACAATCGATACTCGCGCGTAATTCGAATCGAACGTAACGTATATTATCTTTCGGCAATAATAATGATACGACAATGGAAGGAATTTTTCTCTTCCCTTTGATCTGGTCGATGCATGTTGTTCATGCGGTATGCATCTCGAAAATATATCAAATAAGATGTACAGAATGAAATGACGTGAGATCCGAAAAAAAGAAACTTCCCGCACAATTAATATTATAATTGAATATTATAATTAATCAGTAACTGCATTGTTATAATTGAATAATTAAATAATATATGCAAATCTTTATCTTATGATTATTGATATAAATGTATCGTTATATCTTGCACTTTCTATCAAAATTATTTTAATACATTATATATTAATAATATATAACGTAGTCATATATTATTGCAAAACTGAATAATTGAATTATATCATCAATTCTAAAATAATTAAAAAATGTTCAGTGTTTCTCGACAGAATATTTAGAATCTCACGTCATGTTACTTGACTTTATCTGGCATAAAGCCAATTTTTCAATAAAAAATAGATGTATAGGCTACAAAAAATTAGGGTATAATTGATGCTTTGTTAAAATAAATTTTAGTAATAAATAATAATTATCACGTTTTCTATGAAATAAATTTTATATTATATCTATATCATGCTTCCTTGCATCGATTTACATAATATTTGATCTTGGTTAAATATAGATATGGAAGGAAATAAATGGATATGGAAGGAAATAAAACACATCCTAACTAACTCAAAATTATTTCCTATCTATAAATATTTTTTCTTATAACATCTAACACAATATTTTACTTATTCTTATCTCTTTTATAAAAAAAAATGTTACAACAATTTCTTTTTGAAGAAATCTTAAAAAAATTTTGTATTTCAAAAATTATTACTTTAATTAATTAGAGTATTATTTTATTTTTTCTCTTGTGTATCGAAAATATTCATTACTAACTCTAGTTTTAAATAGAATTCATCAATATAATAAAATTTCAAAGATTTAATTTATTATGTAAATTTTATTAAGAAATTTTATTTAAAAGTAATTTATACAGAACGCGGCAGTTCTGTTAACATAATTTGATGATCTTTTCACGAGCTCGGTGCATGCAAAGTGTGTGAGTATTTCCTCAAGCACACTAGCACAATCACAATAAATCAATAACAATCAATAAATACAACAGTAAACAAATGATACCAAGATTAAATATCAGCCCTAATCAGTTTTAGCCCATCCATTTTAAGGTAACGGATCTACGAAATGTAATATTTTTATACTATAAATTATTGTAATTCGAGATATGTATCGAGATATATTTTTACTCTATATTTGATTATTCGTAGATTCGCTACCTCAATAAAAAAGATTCTCACTGACTCACCGATCCGATGCGCAACTGGCGGAGTTAGTCGGCCGCGTAGCTACGGTGATACTGTAACATATAAACATAAAATTCATATTAAAGAAGCGTTCAAAATGATCAATATTGAAGAATGAGTTTACATTTTGCGCCATTTTCGACATTTGGGTTGAACATCCGGATGATGCATCATCCGGAAATAAAACGTTACCAAACTTTTGCAGAATATAAGCAAATAAAATATAGCATCAAATGTTAATTGCTTATGTTTAGCCCAAATGTCGAAAATGGTCTGGCGCAAATTGTGAAAACACATTCTATAATTGAAAAGAAATATAAAAATCGCAAACAATCGCAATAAATTTTCAAATTTCTAGATACCTTATTAAGTCCTATTTTAATATAAATTTAATAAAAATCCCATATAATACCATATAACACAAAAATTCTTTCACTTTTAAATTCCTTTAATTTTTAAGTATGTTATACGATATTATATAGGACTTTTATTAAATTTATATTAAAATAGAACTTATCTATATATAAAGAAAATTTATTGCGATCGTTTGCGATTTTTACATTTCTCCTCAATTATATGTATAGAATGAATTTTCACAGTTTTGCGCTAGAGCATTTTCGATGTTTGAGCTGAACATAGACAATCAACAGCAAGATTTGATGCTACATTTGCTTATATTTTGCAAGAATTTTGCAAAAATTAATACTGAAATAAAAGAAAAAGGAAAATTGGTGCATTAGATACAAACACAAGAAAACTCTGGATTACGCTAACTTCGCGAGGACTACGACTGTCGTATATCGCTACGCCATGTTATGTGCTTTGGCTCTTACATAAATTTTACGAATATGAAATTCTATCCTGAAAGTGACGCGAATTATCTAAATAAACTTCAAGTGGAAGCCTGGATGAGCAAGGATCTTGATTTGCCGGGTAGCAATTGTTTAATCAAAAAAGGTTGCAAAGAAAACAGAAGAATCGCAGAATTATTGCGAGAGAACCATTCTAAATTTTTATTCACTCATCAAATATCCGAATCAAATTATTCATTAAATAATGTTAAAATGCTAAATCAATAGCATTTGTTACATGTTGTTGTATTTTTTGCCTCTTGCAACTTGCAAATAATATTGTGCAACTTCATAAAAATGATATTATGTAATTGTAGTAAATACATACGATAATATATTTTATATAATACATTATATACATAATATTATAGGATATGACCAATTCTATTCAATTGAGTGTTATTATATATGTATATACTATCGCACGCGAATGAAATCTGCGAGTCCAATATATTCTTCCTCACATTTTGACTACGTAAGAGTTTGTGTCATAAAATATATCTGTCCAGCATTATCTTAATTCTATTCGGATGTTATATATATTATTCCAAGAACGCGGCATCAATTTATTCTTCCGCTGTGATCCATTTATATGCATGCATCGCTAGAAAACGACATATTTTGATTGCATATAATATTATTTTCTTCATTCAATACAATTATTCCTAACATACATATAAAATTCCATCTTTTCTATCTTTCTCGAGTTCTTTATCAAATTGAACGCGCAATTATTGCCTACAAAATAGAACAATATAATAATTAATATAATATGTACGATAGACTATTAGATAGACTATCTTAATCTTCTTATGCTCTCATAAATTTTCAAATATCTTTAAATTTTTCGATCATTCCAATTTATAAAGTAAAGACAATATTATTGTAAACAATTAAGTTGATAAGAAAAATTAAGAACGCTATCGTACATAAATAAACACCAGATAATATTTCAAACCTTTATAATATTTAGGAATAATAATATCTATAATTATAATTTCTATATAATAATATCTGTTATTATTTCTAATTTATGTTATTCCTGAATTCGATTGAGCATCGCAATGTGAGAAAGTTCTCCGTCCATAAAACTACTCGCACGATCATTGTTTTTTTGGCAAAATTGGGGAGAGTCTCTTGGCTACCAAAACTGCCTGTCGATGTTCCTGGCCTACTCTCTCACTGTACTTCTTTCCATTGAACTCGAACTCGTCGTACGAGACTTCCAACAGCACGTCGAAGTGCAGTTTCATCGCGATTCGATACGAGTAATTGGACGTCATGATTGCGGAGACTAAGGCCGGCACCGCGTCGGCGTTCGTCACCTCGTCACTGCCGTGTATCGTGATAGGTATTCTCACGTTTTTATCGCGTCTCAACTCCTCACCGAGTTCCAACGACGAGGTGATTAGCATCTCGCCTATACGTCGTTTCCCGTAGGTGGGTAAAGTCGCTATAAACATAATCTCGAGGATGCAATCGACGTAATAATGCTTGAAGAGATTTACTCGCGAATCTACATTTATCATGAAGTCCACCAGAGCCTTCGACGATTTGTACCGACAGTTGTCACTGAAGCGCTCGAAGAAACTTTTCTCAGAGCTGTTGGCGGACACCTGAAAAATTAGCTTAGTCATCAGAATAACTGTCAAAAACACTTGAGGTATAACAACCGAGGAACATCAATGCTAACTAACCGTGTGTGGCAAAGGTTTGATTATAGATTATACAAAAGTATAGAAACTAATCTATTTTCAATAATTCGAAAAAACGCTTTTCGCAGTACAGAACATTATACTGAAAAGTTGCTTTCACTCACTTGAATTTTGTTGAACGCAACACCGACAACTTCGTTAGTAGTAATGTCGATAGCCACGACACTCACACCGTCCTTAGCCGCGTATAAACAGAGCTCCTTGAGTTCTTCGGATGCTCCCGGCTCAGAATTCAATTCCACGCCTATGGATACGGATTCGTAGAGAAAAAAGCTCTTTTTTATCACATCGAGAGCACCCTCCAAGGTCTCATCCGTTAAGGACTCGAATTCTATCTGACCATTCTCCGTCGAGCCCCAAGGCCGATAGTGGGACATCCTTTTACGCGTGTTGCTAAAATATAAGCGCGTTTCCGTTGGTGATTATTTCGAAGAGAGCAAAACCAAAAACACTTTAGTGACACTGTCGAGTGAGATTGGCCTCGATGACATACATGCATTTTGAGCTACTCATAAAAAAATACATACTTATTTTATATAGAGGTAACGAAAAGTATCATGATTTTTCAGGAGAATTTTTGACGAGTGTGATGAAATAACGCGATCTTGATGCAGCGAGCGATAGTGCATGTTCGTCAAGTCAAAGAGTATCAAGTTCCTAGATAAATGTTTTACACTAGTAATTACGTAAATACTTTCCACCAGGAAATTTATAAAATCCACATATTTCAATAACATTTTTACATAATGCTGATGCAGAAACTATAATGTTAAAAGTATTACGTAAAAAATATTAAGAAAAATTATTATAGATAGAATAGCGATTGTAATTGGAAACTTCTTCAGAAATACAATTGCCGGTGCCTGCTCCGATCTGCCGTTGATCTAATTGTTATATTTATTGAACTTTAGTTAAATTGAATTAAATTCCGATGCTTTAACACACTAATCGTCAACTTAACAGTCAAGAATTACCTCATTTTGCCAGGGAGATCTTAGCACGGTCAAGAATATTATTTTATTTCGACACGGAGGTCTTAACGCAGTGACCGTTTGTCGTATACTGAGTAATTTACCGATCACCGCGCTCGCGTTGATACCATAATGAAAGTTAACGACTCTTGAATGGCCTCAAGAGAGAGAGACTATATTTAGCCTCAGGCGCAACAATGTTTGGAATTCAGAGATACGGGGGAACCGAGGAACAAGCACAAAGTATTTAACAAAGTATGTATCATTAGATAATAATAAACATAATAATATGGCAGCAATAAATGCAACTTACTGTAGAAAGACTGATTTCTTCGATTACGAGTGTCTCACGCGTATAAACGGGCATCCAACGTGCCTATAGATAAGCACGATCCTGATAATATTGTATTGTAGGTATATGTTGACAATGCGCAATGCACACACTCTAACGCGACGTAATGACATTCGCTCTTCGAGAGGCTGCACTTTCTCTCGTCGCATTCGCCACCGCGGCCTTTTAATCCGTTCGCGTGTTTATGCAGCCCCTTCTATCGCGGCTCCGATTATTTTGTCCGAAGACATTGACCTCTGTTTGATGGATATACATGTAATCTGCATTGCAATAAGAAACGCGGCGCGGCATCATTCTCTCTGTCGCTCGATAGAATTCATTCACTTCACTTATTGTTAGATACATTCTCTCACAATGAGATATGGGTGACTCTCGATTAGACACGCATGAGTCCCCTCCTCGAACTTAATCAAAATGTTTTATGTTCTGCACTGGCACGTTCGTGACGCGTATATGCGAGTAACTGATTATGCAAGAAAATAATTTATGACGCATTTATAGTTGTATGTTAACAATAATAATTATGCGGAAATACACTTACAATTAGAACATATATTATATGGCTAATTTTGAACTTTTGACCGTCGATGAAAACTGTGCGATGAAAAAAACATCGTGCGAGAGCCCGGAAATGTGTGATTTCGACATTGATAGAGCCGTTAGCGGAAAGCATTTCTTTTGAAAGTCATAAATTAGGCAAAAACAGTTATTTGAAGTCGTTCGAATGAGATAGCGAGATGTTTAGTTTTAGCTTCAGCAAGGAATTTCAGTCAGATGGCCTATAGTCACTCTTATCATTTACTTGACAAATTATCTATATCAGTCATGGGTTATAGGTCTTGGAGAGATAAAGCGCATCGAATTTTTGTTTAAAATCATGCTTGGACTTAAGAGTTAAATGACTTTCACTCGTAAAATATAAAATAATTATTACATATGTTATGATAATAGAACCGTTGATGGGGGACACAAAGATGCGTTATTATGCATGTTGTTCATGCGGTACACATCTCTCGAAAATATATCAAATAAGATATACAGAATAAAATGACGTGAGATCCGAAAAAGAGAAACTTCCTGCACAATTGATATTATAATTGAATATTATATTAATCAATAACTGCATTGTTATAATTGAATTAAATAATTAAATAATATATGCAAATCTTTATTTTACGATTATCGATATAAATGTATCTCGTTATATCTTTCACTTTCTATCAAAATTATTTTGATACATTATATATTATATATTAATAATATATAATGTAGTCACATATATTATTGCAAAACTGAATAATTGTACTGTATCATCAATTCTAAAATAATTTAAAAATTTTTAACGTTTCTCGACAGAATATTTAGAATCTCACGTCATGTTACTTGACTTTATCTAGCATAAAGCCAATTTTTCAATAAAAAATAGATGGATAGGCTACAAAAAGTTAGGGTATAATCGATGCTTTGTTAAAATAAATTTTAGTAATAAATAACAATTATCATGTTTTCTATCAAATAAATTCTAAATATATCTATATATACCTTCCTTGCATCGATTTATATAATATTTGATCTTGGAGGAATAAACGGATATAAATAAAACATATCCTACCAACTTATAATTTTTTCCTATCTACAAATATTTTTTTCTTATAACATCTAACACAATATTTTACTTAATCTTATATCTTTTATTTAAAAAAAAATGTTACAAAAATAATTCTTTAAAGAAATCTAAAAATTTTTGTATTTAAAAAATCATTACTTTAATTATTAGAGTATTATTTTTCTCTTGTGTGTATCTAAAATATTTATAAATAAATGCGAGATTAAGTAATAAAATATTTACTAACTTTAGTTTTAAGTAGAATTGATCAATATAATAAAATTTCAAAAATTTAATTTATTATGTAAATATTAAAAAATTTTATTTAAAAGTAATTTATATAGAACACGGCAGTTTTGTTAACATAATTTGATGAGCTCTTCGCGAGCTCAGTGCGTGCGAAGTGTCCGAGTATTTCCTCAAGCACACTGGCACAATAAATCAATAACAATCAATAAATACAACAAAATAAGCAAATGATACTAAGATTAAATATTTACCATAATCAGTTGTAGCCCATCCATTTTAAGGCAATGAATCTACGAAATGTTTTAATATTTTTATATTATAAATTATTGTAATTCGACATGTACCGAGATATGTTTTTGCTCTACACTTAATTATTCGTAGATTCGTTACCTCAATAAAAAAATTTCTCATTGACTCACCGATTCGATGCGCAACGGGCGGAGTTATGCAGCCACGTAGCTACGGTGATACTGTAACATACAAAAATAAGATTTAAATTTAAAAAACGCTTAAAATTATTAACATTTGAAAAGTTAATTCTTACGCGTCTTTAAATCGTCTCAATAAAATATTTAGCAATACAATTATCTGTTTATCGAAAAAGAACCTTACAAACATAAAATTTTAGATAACTTGTCTTTCTTTTTTTAATTACTTTTAACTTATTGAAATTTAAATTAAACACATCGAATAAATAGAAACAACGTATTAATTTTATATAGCTAAGATATGATACTTACCCCAAGGTTGCTCCGCCGGTGCCCGATGTCTCTCTCAGACCTCCTCCTCCTCATCTCAGGACGTCAGGCCTCCTTCTCTCACCGCACAGGACACTCGCGAGAAACACTCGCGGATAATAAACTATAATCGCGCGCGGAATAATCATCAGTAAAAGTCTTTTTCGCGCGATATACTGTACGACACTCCCGTTTAGAAAAGTCCTTTAGTCCGATTACTTGAACGGCACTCCCGAAGCAAACGCGACGAATCGGCTGCCGAACTTACGCGACGCGAGATATACGGAGATTATGAAGCATTCACGAACGGGCGCGATGTATCACGGTGTTCCGTTACTCATCGAGTCACTCGATACGACACTGTCACTCAGCCCTCTTTTTCCCTACGAAGAGACTCGGAGATAATTCACACCGACACAACAATTCCGGCGCAGCGTTGTTCAAAGTACGACACGAGATAAATGAACGCCACATTCGCGATTCGCGAGTTCAGACATGGCGGGACGAGCGACTATTATCACCCGCGAATATCACAGCGAAACTGCAAATCAATGACAATTGCCGTACATACCTTTGCCTCGACGTCTCGAGTGAGCGATTCGCGCGACACGTACGTTATTCATTCCTTCCGACAAACACCTTATTATACCCTCGCTAATTATTTAACACACACGGCGCGTACTCGCGTAGCAATTATTCCCGCGGCCCGCGAAACGAGGAAGCAGGAATGCCAATCACTGAAACGAGCGCGTTCCGAAAACAGCATGAATCACGGTGACGGGCGCGATTGGCTATTGCCGCTATTCTTCTCACGTTCGAGAAAAAAAGCGAATTATGATTAAAGGGTCGACAGGAGTCATTTAACTGTGCAACAAGTTCAGCTAAAACAAACAGGCCTATTGTTACACTGTATTCTGCGTCTTTTGCTAAAAAAGTATCCAATATCAAACTATATGATAGAATTCTAATTTATGGCGTTTTCGATTTACTCGACCCGACTCGGGTCGCATCAATGGACGTGGAATACATACATACATAGGCTGCATTCGGGGAGCGCGCTATTAGCGCTATTTGCTTATTCTATCCTTGTTTTACATTTAATGAGCGATAAAGATAGAATGATACAATAGCGCTAATAGCACGCTCTCCGAATGCAGCCATAGAAATGTATGTATTTCACGTCAATGATGCTAGAGTCCTGTATACATGATGCGACCCGAGTCGGTTTGAATCGCAAATCGAAAATGCTATTAGATCATTTAGATTCTATTTTGAAATTTGACGCGGATTATAAATCGTAAAATTTGGCGGCATATCACAAAAGAGGGAGATGAACGGTATGTTCGTTTCGTTTAGAAAAAACAGAATCATTCCGCGTCCAATCGAACGCGTCGCGTCGGAAACAACGCGAGAATCGAGATTCGCTTGTAAAGAATTTGGTAAGAGAATATATCGCGAGATACGGACGTGCCTTGCGGAGGAGCGCGGCGGGTGTGCGCGTGCGCGGCTCGCGCGCGACAAGCAAAAGTAAGATGGCCGACCAAGGAAACAAATAGAGCGCCGTCGTAAATAACACGAGTTACACGAGACGTCCGAACACGTTCCGATCGTGGGGGGGCCGCTTACATTCGCACGTGCGTTCGCGCGACGTACGCCCGGTTGGCGGTCGGCAATCCGCGGCGCGGCGTCCGCTCGGCCGACGGCATCCGTTCCCCGCGTGACGCGTGACTCCACTGTGCGAAAACGCGCGCGCGCGTGTGTGCGCCCACACGCACGCTTGTTCGCCCGCTCGCGTTCAGCGTGCTCCGCGTTGATCCTCGCGCGCTCGCGAGTCGCGAGAGTATCCTTCCTCCGTTCCTCGCCTCTTCGTCGACGCGACGCGCGACGACGCGCGCGTCCCGCGCGCTCCGCGCGTATAGTCCGCGAGCGCGAGTCGCGCCGGGGGCCGGGGGTGCCGAAGACACGCGGTAGTGGGCGGGTGGCGGGTGGCGGGACCCCACCGAGAGCCGTCCGAGAGAGAAAGAGAGGAGAGGCCGCCGACTCGGGAGCAGCCTCTTCAACCTCTTGCCGCCGCGCGGAGACCCCAGGATGCGATCTTGCGACACGAGCCTCTTCGCCCTACGCAGCCAATGCCCGCGGTCCGTCGCCTAGCTCCTCATGCTAGTCTCGTCTTCCGAATTGCTTGGGGCACAGCATGAAGGAGATGCTCGGAGGGTGCTGCGTGTGTTCTGACGAGAGGGGCTGGACAGAGAATCCGTTGGTGTATTGCGATGGACAGGGCTGCACTGTTGCTGTGCACCAAGGTATTTGTTCACGGTCAACACCCCTTGCAAAATTATTACATTTTCCTCTGTCGATTGAGGAGTAACAAGCGTTATTGTTTCGCAGCATGCTATGGCATCGTCACTGTACCAACGGGACCCTGGTATTGTAGGAAGTGCGAGTCTCAAGAACGCAGCGCTCGAGTGGTAGGGAGAATTGTTTCTTCGCGCTTGAGAATGCTTTTCTCAGTACAGTAAAATCTCGTTAATCTGGCACTATCGCGAGCTTCCGCGGCCCCTTGGGCGAGAGGCGAGTTTAACACTTATACGTATTGGTTATTTATTTATACGTGGCCATTAGATCTTCGCTGATGAAGCATTCTTTATGTTTCTGTGAAAATACGTTGCTGCTTTTCTTGTTTTATTTTTGCTGTAAGTTTAGAATATTTTTCAATTTCTAATTGTTTTATTTACACTTATATATTCCTTACATTCTAGCAGCCCGGCAAATCCATTAATCTGATATAATCTGATTTTTATTATAGTGCCGAGATTGTACTGTATTTCTATCTTTATAATGGACTAAATATCCAATCTATTTCTTTGTTTATTACGATAGAATATGAATATTTTTTTTATTGAGATATATATAATTGTTTGGGATGTAATTTAAATAGCGCTGTGAGTTATGTCCGAGTCGGGATGGAGCTCTTAAGAGAACGAACCAGGCTGGATGGGCGCACGTCGTGTGCGCTCTCTACATTCCGGAAGTTCGATTCGGTAACGTGACTACAATGGAACCAATTATATTGGAGCTCATTCCTTCAGAAAGATTTAGCAAGGTAAATCTTTCATCGATGTCACAGATGTGGCCACGAAACAAGTTATTCGCTGTGTTTAATATCACATATACTTTATTATACCTCGTATCATAGAAATTTGATAATTTTAGACATGTTACATTTGCGAGGAACAAGGCAGAGGTAGCAGAGCAAACGTGGGAGCCTGCATGCAATGTAACAAAGCAGGTTGCAGGCAGCAATTTCATGTTACCTGTGCACAGGCTCTGGGCTTACTCTGCGAGGAAGCTGGCAACTATCTCGATAATGTCAAATATTGCGGTTATTGCCAGCATCACTATTCGAAGTTGGTGAGTAATTCACTATTGAATATGTATTAATCAACGGATATCAAGTATTAATTAATGTTGTAAAAATTTCTTGGATAACGTTAATTAATTTACAGAAAAAGGGCGGCAACGTGAAGACGATACCGCCATACAAACCGATACCCGCCGACAACGGTTCGTCGGACTCGTCGCCGGAGAAAGAGGCGGAGACACCGATAAAATCGTCGAGCGGCAAGCGGAAAAGCTCGAGTTCCAAGTCAAGCGCGAATTCTAAAAGTAAATCCAATGCTAGTCCCAGTTTAGAGATAAACGGCGTCGCGGACGACAAGAGCGGTGGTAGCGGTCGTAATACACCAAAAGACACGTCTACAAGTTCCAGCAAGTTCACGACTTCTAACTTTGTCGAGACTATTGTCACACAGTCGGAGAGCGTGTTCGGACACGATGGCAGCGGCACTGTCACCACCGTCGCCACGACGGCAACCGCCCCTGCAATGAAGACGAACGCCGGTAATTCAAACGTGGCGCACAAGAACATTGGGGGCCAGGGAAAATCCAACTCGTCGACTTCTAACAAGGCGAGTCATACCAGTAAGAAGAGAAAAACCGGAGCGCGTACGCCGACCGTGATAGGGAATGAAAACTCGAATCAATCGGCCAGCTCCGAAGCTAGCGGATCGGTCGTGATGACGGTCAGCTCTATGGCGCAGCAGACCGTCCCGAGCAACAATGTGCAGCCGACAATCACCGAAGCTACTAGCTTAAGCGTAACGACGGAACCGGAAAAATCGAAAAAGGTAAAAGTCTTACATATGTTATTACATTGAATTGGTTTAGCACTTGCTCCTCTTGAACTTAAACATTAAGATCTTTTCTAGTCTATTGCAATAATAAAGATTATATAGTTTGTAATAAATTGCCGGTATAACTAATGCGAACAACTGATTACGATATTTAATTATTTTGATTCAATAAAAAATAACGATTATTAAATAATACCATATACCATACGTGGATTTTGCATTGTCTAACTGTAACTTATGGAGACATTGTAACATTATATAATAATAGCTAATATTAATTTGAGAGATTTGCGATATTCGTATATAACATTATATAAGTATTTGCTTATGTTTACTTTTGACTGGTTTGTTATCAAAATCTCGCGACAACAGGTTTAACAAAATTTGCCTAGTGATCTTTGATAAGCCAGAAAAGCGATTATTTTTACATTTATCTTAAGTATCGTTTATCTTTATATTATAATCAAAATTTTAAAATTTTATGCTAATATTACAAGCATTAAGAATAAATTTATAAAGTTTTAAAGCAAATGTCATGAAAAATCAAACATTTAAAACATTGTCTACAGAATTGTACGCATCAATATAAATGAATATTTGACCACTTTTTCTTTGATCTGTTGGATATGTCACATCAGAATCACTCTTTGCCTGTGATAAAAATAAAATAAACAGGAAATCCTTTATTTGACAGCGAGCGGTTGATCTTGCCGCTCAGAAATTGTATCTCTGGACAAATTATATCAATTATCAAAAAGTAAGTGTTTGTTCCGCCAATAATATTTAACCAAAAGAATATATTTATATCAATTATGTCATGAATTAACAAAATATTTGATAAGTACAACGAGCAAGTCTCAATAGAAAAATTCTCTGTGCAAATCTATCTGACTTAACCGAAGCAACTAATTTCAGTAATGACACGTGAAAGAACTATTACCGTCACATTACTTTTCAATGATTTATCAAAGGTATAATTGAAGACAGTTATCGCGCTGTTTATTTCATCTCGGTATTTCTTCAAGCACATCTACAATGAATTAGTCATTTATCTGTAGGAATATCGTACTAGCTGTGGGATATGAGACGATGGCGATAACGCATTCTGTTTGTCATCGATTGCAGATGAAAGCCGAGAGCCCGATTCAATCGTCGTCGAGCACGCCGGTCGCCACGGAGGCCACCACCACGCCTGTGATAATGACGGTGACGCAGTCCCAGTCCTCGGCCGTCACCCAGTCACCGACAACTACGTCAAACAGCATCGTCGTATCCGTGCCGTTGATTGCCACCTCGCTCGCCAGTGCGGTTCAGAGCGTGGTGACAACCTCGCTGACGATGTATCAACAGCTGCAGCAGAGCATAATCACTACGGCTGCCAATACCGAGCTGCGATTGAGTGCAATATCGAACGCTGAGAGGCTCGCCGCGGAGGATGCACCGATAAAACGATCTCGGTAAGTTCTCTCGCCGTAGATACAAAATTGGAATTCATTGAGGGAGCTTGTTTGCAATTAGAAATTCTTTAAAAAAAAATGCATTGAAAAAAGGAGGGAAGCGTATAAAAATACAGATTAAATCAATGTGTTTGCTGTAAGTACAATTACATCACGTAATTGTGTCGTAACATATATTTTTTTACTGTGTAAAATCTGCCGCAGAGGGAGAAATCGCTACGGAGAAATTATATTTGGAGTTTAGTTAAGTTGCAGTGGGAATATCAGGGAAATGAAAGGAATGCGTATATCTCACGTTCTGTTTATCGCTGCCGTTAATACTGCAATCGAAATTGTGAACGTTGAATTTATAGTGAAGATCTGTGCAGTGACTGTGCATAAAAATTTGACGACGCGCCACGAAGTGCCTCGAGTTTTAGGCGTGAGGGATGCTCCGGGACAGTCGGAGAAACGACACGCGGCTTCAGGAGTGTCACGCGCCGCGTGCGTTCAAAATGGCGGGCGCGATTAGTAAACAAGGTGGTCGAGGTTCTAACCTCTTCCCACGCCGGAATCGGCCATTCGTCTACGGAGTCGAACGAGTATTCGGGCGGCCCATCGGTCGAGCGAGGGACAGTCATCGGGGGAGTCGGGAATCGGGACGCGGGTCCGGGTGCCGCGCGTTCGTGCCGCGGGCGGAAGCAGCCTCGAGTCGCGAGTGCGACGGAAGATGGAGCGTGTTTACATCAGTGTTCTGTGTATGTATTGAGCACGGTAGTTCACTCGGGGTCATTCGACGAGTGAGCTCGCGTGCGCGCGCGCGCGCTGCATAATAATTGCATCGCGGAATTGTTGCAATACATCGCGACGTGTTTGTGTGTGATATTAACATTATAACGCTGTAACCTCGGTAAGACGAGGGGTGAGAGAGAGAGAGAGAGAGAAAGAGGAAACGTCACCGGTGTTGAGTGGCCCCGTGACTCGGTTCACGTACTCGAGGCGCGGGTCTTGGCAAACAGGAGGCATTGAGGTTATGTTTGTTTTTTCCTCGGCAAGGCGCCTCACGGGCAACGAGCGACGGAAAGGTGTAACGTGACATCGTAAATGGCACTCCGTCGTGACGACCCGCCTCAGCGTGCGTTGATCTTCTCGTTTTTGTCTTATTAAACTGTTTGGGAATTGTATTTTCCATCGGGATAATTTCTGGCCGTGTGTTAAAATAACGGGTTTTTTTTTTATTACCACGCTGTTAGCCAGTTGTTACATAAAATAATGGACGTTTTGTATTTTGATGGAAGATGTGTGTCACAAGTTTGATGTGATTCGCCATGCTAACCGTTTGATACGTTCGCTAACTTTCAGTTCCCAATCGTCAGACAAGCAAGAGAAGCCTCGCAAACCCAAGCGCGGTTCGTCCAACAGCCAACCACCACTGCCGCAGTCACAAACGATAAACCCGTCAATCGTAACCTCTGTATCCAGCACCGCAGTCGTGTCGACGTCCAAGAGGGGTGGGAGAAACAATCATCAGACTCCTCCACCCGCCGCCACCGTGGCCCCGGTATCGTCAATTATTCAGGGCCCTGCATTGGCTACTGTCGGGCACTTCAGTAGCATCAGTGGCGCAGGCTGCTCTGCGAACATTATGGGGCCGACTGTCAAGGAATCACCGCCTAGCAGTCCTGGATCAGAGAGTATGAGTAGTAACACGGGCAAACGAAAGAGGAAAACAGCCGTATCTACCCCTATCCCATCTGCATCGACTACACCGACCGTTCTTGCTAACGCCATGATAAAGGAGGAGAACAACATAAAACTGTAAGATTTGCAAATAAAGAAACGTCTTGTCGTGGATAAATGCAGGAATGTGAATGTTTCTTCTTTTTTTTTCTCAGATTTCAAAATGGAGTCAGCGCACCGCACATGTTGGGGAATCAATTGAATCCTAGTTCAACGATGGCGCAAAAGATGTCGGACACACTTTCGCAGGAGCTCGAGGCCCATTCTATATTTACAGAGGCGAGTAACTCCAATACAAACATGATTGGACCGCAGCTGCACAATCGAGTACTAGCATCTGTACGTAAAAAGACAAATTGCCATATTGAATTCGAAGAAACATAAATCTTGTTGGTTTATGGTGTAATTCATTCTTTTTATCAATTAAATTGTTTAAGATAAATTTTTTTAAATGTTTTATTCTTTTTTTAAGCAGATACGATGTGGCCAACAAAGCATCCCACCCACTTCATTTGCCTCGGTTTTCTCTACGAGCGGCGGCATTACGAGTACAGCCAATACCAGTGGAGTTTTAGGTAGTGGAGCAATCCCACAGACGTTAGATCAGCTCCTGGAGAGACAGTGGGAGCAGGGAAGTCAATTTCTAATGGAGCAAGCCCAACATTTTGACAGTAAGTGTATGGCAAAGGAAAAAACATGTTTAAAGTTGCATGGGTTTGACAAAGTGAGAGGACCATGCTTTGTTTTTTATTTTTCGCAATAGTGTCGTCGAAAAAAGCTGCATGCCACACTTTACGTTATACTTTTGTCTTATAAAAAAAACTTGTTTTAATTAAAATTTGTTATTTTTAACGGTACAATATTGCTTTGGCCTCAAATAAAAAGTAAACGTATTCAGAATATGACAGAAAGCAACATTATTGAAATCTGTTGCAGTTGCATCCCTGCTTTCCTGCCTACATCAGTTGAGAGCTGAGAACCTTAGGCTAGAGGAACATGTAAATAATCTCCTGCAAAGGAGAGACCATTTATTGGCTGTGAATGCTAGACTCGCTATTCCGTTGACAACTCAACCTAGTTCACATCCAGGTTAGTTAGATCAACTACTTGACGATACTTTTTGTATCTCGTTCATGAGAAGACAACGCGCATAATGTATATTTTCATTATTTTCAGTGAATAATATACATCCAACGGTAAATCCGTCTCATCCCAATGTTTCACACTCGGAAGTGCCACCCGGCGCTCCGGCATCGGTACCTAGAGTGAGCCGCGAACCGCGAGTGAACAACACGTACATACCTCACTCCAGTACTAGTAATCATCCGACGACATTGGAGAACGGTTTGCCGCCAGATCCTTCCCCGCCTGCGGCTGCTTCTCTCGCTCAGTATCACCGAGGATCATTGGTTGCGCCTCAACCAAGCCCAACGATGAGGTGACGTATTTGTTCTTCGCGTAGAATACCGTTAAACGTCGATTTAAACTGATCCTTTATTTTCACAATTAAATATAGGCACAGTCCGGCTGGAGCTGGATACCTGCAGGGTCAACCAAGCAACATAGTATCACCGGCGCCGGCAAACACTTCCGGCGTGGTACGAAATTCATCTGTCACGCCAGATCCATTGCGTGGAGTGCCGAGGTGAGTGAATAGTATTTTCATCTCATTTTTATTCTGTTTATCTCGTTATTACGGGCATAATTTTATGCGTAACACATTGATTGTCAGGTCAGCGTCGCAACCATCGAGCAGTTATATGCCGTCGATGTATCAGCCCACCATGTCCAGTCTCACCAGTAACCAAGTAGGCGGAGTTCACAATCTTCACTCGCATGGACCCTCGCCGACTAGCCACGGGCCACCGGGCAAGCCCAGCTGAAGGTAGATACAAACTCGACGTAGCCGTGAGTCTTAATTATTAAAACGAGATTCGTTGCTACGTATATTATTCAACATCAAAGGACCCAATCTCACCGCAAGAGAGACCTAACTGCGCTTCTTCGCGAGATATACATTTTTCTACGCCACGTTTATCGGCAACCGTTTTCCTACTTGATAAGAAATGTCACTTTAGTGATGTCGATTGCAGCTTACAATGTACAGACATATATCTCGATTTGTATATCTTTTCACAAAGTATTTTAAAGTTGTTACATATATATATATCAATCATATATATACATATATATACATATACACTGTACAAATCTAAATATTTTGCACGTATACTGATAGCGATTTTACCGTGGATCTCATTGAAACGCTGTGTTCGTATGTATGCATCAAATCAAGTATTCGCTATAGGTTTTTTTACTATCTTCCTATTTTTATCTTGTTGGACTTTTATACGTACGAGCTATATGTACATTGCAACTGTAACAATATTCTAGAGACTCAAATAGGAGATGTATAATAATGTAATAAAAAACTTGCAATTTTTTAGACGAAGAAGCAGTTAGGAAGATTTGTCTCGCAGATTTCTTTAGCAAAGATATTTTGCGAATTAAATAAAATTATTAAATTTTTGATAATTTATTAGGATTTTAAAATATGCTAGGACATTATAACAACATAACAATTTTATTTCACTTTTTTCTTTAATTATAAAAATTAGGCACGTTTGAGACATGCTTTTTATCTCTCTTTGTAGGCATCATCATTGAACAGCAAATCCACAGATGTACAAATCTTAGACTGTAAGTTAATCTATCGCGTTAAATAGCAATAATACGGTAGGTGTACATTCTAACGACGGTAACTGCGCGTATTTCTGGTGGTGCGACAAAAGGATACCCGAAATTTTGTAAAAAATTAAAGGAAAGAGAAAAAAATAACCGGGGATCAAGAAAAGAGAAAATTAAATTACTGGTTGCAATAATTTTGGTAAATTTGTCATGCATGTCAACGATTCTTGTTATATACTAATGTTCTGTCGAAGAATCGTAATTTTAAAATCGACGGGCTTCACTTATGCAGCTTTCCTATTTCTTTACCGTACCACCGTTATGCACCGCAGCGTGTGTACTATACGACAATGATGATATCGAGTGCAACCTATTTCAAAGCTAATTTAATGTATATTCTAATCTTATACATACACGTAAAAAAGGGGGAAATTACCCAAATATGTACAAGACGAGCACTGCCTTTCGCCAACAAGAGCTGTGAAGTAGGTTGATCCCAATTCGACATTTTCTAACGAATGCATGATCGTTCCGTTCAACTTCATTTGCCGTCATTCAATTTCCTCTCTCCATTCAACTTCCCTTTTTCAGCCTGTAGTTTTTATCAATACTGTGTCGTCATTATGCATAAATTTTCGAGGAATGCAAATAGAAGGAGACATTGTGCCATCATTTGATCTACAACATTAAAGACATATAATTCGACCGTTATTATATCAATTACTTAATTGCATGTTAATTTGGTGACAATGACTCTGTGGTCGATAATATAAATAATATTTAAATACTTGCAGAAAAAAAAATTATAATTGCACATAATATAATTTGTATATTGAAGTTTGTGATCTTAGTGGAAAATTGATTTACTAAATTAAATAATTTATTTATATAAATTTTATTTATTAATTTTTATAAATAAATTAAATCCACTCTTCATCATTTAATTCAATTTACTTAACTCGTTAATAAATCAATTCTGTCAATTTACATGTGGAACAGCATCAACCACGAGAGCAATTATGACATTGTGTATTTACAGCAATTGGGAATTTTGTTTTGATAATTTTATTTTCTTAGTAATCAGATTTTGCGGCAATCTTACAGCCTCGAAATTATGACTGTAATATTAATCAAGGGCGTAATAAAAAATTACAAACAAGACCGCGAACCACGGCACAGATCTTGATAATGCAAATATTTAAAAAACTTGTGAATACTTGTGCGATACATTTTGTATATGTATATGTGTATGTATTGAAATCGCGAAACACGCGAATAATCGTGTAAGATATGGGACGCACGATCGTATAAAGCCGAAGCTACGTTGCTTAAGAATGATGTAATATTCGTATATGTCAGAATTGAAATTCGTTTTGCTGTGCGTCTCCGTGAAAATAGCCTTCGATTTTCTATTCGCACCATCATGTGTCTATGATTTCCGAGAGCGTGCGACGCCGTGTGCAAATCGCAAAATCAAAAGTGCTAGACGGTACGGTAGAACATTTTTAGGATATAAGACTTGATAAGAAAACATAAGGTATTTCGCTCAAAGGCTACGGTATATGTAATATAATTTAGCTCGTTTATAAGTCGGCGAAGAAATTTGCATGTGATACTCCAAACAAATCACAGAATGACATATGCAATGTAAAACGACAGTTGTAGAGGGAGGGGGGAGAAAAGAGGATCGACAAGTGTCCGCTGCGGCTCGAATGCATAATTCACGGATAACGTCTCTTCGTGTCGTTGAAATTGCGGAAGACGAGTGGGGGGGGGGGGGGGGGCTGGGCATACTATTCGCAGACGTCAAAAAAAGCAGAAAAGAAAATGAAATAAGGGGGTACACTCGCAGGATGATACGTCCCATGCTGTCGCTTTATTTTTGCACCGTGGTTACGAGCATAATACGAGATTTCTCAGCCTCGCAAAACTAGTTAAACGAAATTATATAAATATTATTATACGTACGTATGTTCGAGTTTGTCGTACAAAACTAAAATTTTCCCAAGACCACCTTCCAGTGATTACGATATACTGCTTGTCGACGCGGCACAAAAGAGTTCAGAGATTTACGAAGAGCTAGGGATCGACTGATAACATTTTACCGCATTGTGTTCTTTGTCGTAATCCGACGATGTGTTCTCAAAATCGATATACATCAATTTTCCCCCTTGCATTTTTGTTTACAAGACACTAGATGTAATTGCGTTTTACGTAAAAGTATTAGCTCGCATCGACTGGAACACGACTGGGGTGGTCGAGGGACAATAAGATAAATAAGGGAATCGATTGTATTGTCGACTAAATTTGTAAGTCCGATTAGTGAATAGTGACGGAAAATTTTTAAGCGAAAGAGAAAACTAATTAGGGATCTAGATTTATAAATTGTATGATAAAAGTAATATTGTATATTCGACGAGCGAGAGAGGTGCGGGAGGGATAGACATGAAAACACCAAACCTACAGAATAGCTTATCACCACTCAGGGAGAATCAGTTTACTACGCAAAATTCTGCCGAGTTTTCCTTGTGCGCGCGAATACGTAACAACATTTGTCGAATTATCGTGCATTCTTGAGAGCCACGTTTATATTATCGCGTCATTTTTTATCGTTTAATAAAACACGATTGTGAAATAGTCGTGCACACTCAAACATAAAAGCTGACTTTTAATTGCTGTTATGAGGCATCTTTTCATCATTGCATCTCCATGTGAGTTTGAAAATTTTGCTTGACGAATATCTCAGGAAAGTCTCTGCGAGTACTTTGAATGACAATCCAGTTACGATGTTCTTGAAGAACACTCGATATTCACAGCCTCTCAAAAATGTACGATGAGAGGTATCGAACTCCAATGCGTATTGCTCGTACTGATTTGGTGAATTTCATGATTGACCTTGTCGAAAGTTCGCTAGGATTTCTAAAAATAAAGAAGAAAAAAGACAAAAAAAGAGGAAGAAACGCGTGATTTTACGGCGCGATATCGCGTTTGTACTACTGAAGAGTATTTTATGCATTATCAATATAGTCGACTGTATTGTTAAGGGATATATTATATATATATATGTATAGGTATATATACATATATATATATGGTACGCGCGCGCGAGGCAATTATAGGAAATAAAACGGCGGGGAATAACAGTTGTACGATATCCTAGCAGAGAGAAAGAGACGAAAAAGAATAGAAAAGGGAGGGGAAAAAAAGAAAAAAATTGAAGTCACAGAGCAGTATGATGATATTTTTTCACAGCTGGATCAGTGCCAAATTTTTTCAATCGAATCATTGAAACTTCTCGATTCCTTAGGCTTTCATGTCGAAGCGTACGTGTAGAACGTAGGAAAGAACCCGGCGATATCGCGAGACAGAAAGAAGAAGAAAAATCTCTATTTGCACATCTATTTAGTCATTGACACGGATAGGAATCGATCGTCATCGTCATCGTCATCGCATCGTGTGTGTGCAGCATGTGTGTATATGTGAGTCGGCGAGGCTTTTCTTTCTCTTTGAGACTGCGAGCATTGATCATTTCTTTTTTTTTTCTTACTTTTTTAATTTCCCCGTTGAATTACCTATCGTGTCGCGTCATTTCTGCCAGGTGGTGTAAGGAAGAAAAAAGAGGAAGGGTCGATCGTTGTTTCTTCGCTTCTGTGTTCAATCTCCAACTGCCAGAGATACAAAGCAAAGCAATTGTGTTCCTAATCATCCGAGCATCGGGCTTTCGCGTTCGCGAGCGTTAAATTAATTAGGTAATTTCCTGTTTTCGTATCGAAAGCCTTCTCCGACGACGCGGAGAAGATGAAGAAATTCATCATTGACGGTCACATCGACGTAGCGATTGTGCGCATAGATTTTACTTTCGTAGATAAGACCTCATCTAAGAGCGATGCGTTAAATCTGTAATGGACACTTTTACCAAATAAATTGTCACTTTCCGAGTACGAGTGCGCTTTCATCGTGTTTCCGAATCACGTTCCCGAGATTTAGGAAGAAACGTCTTTCCGAGGCCGTCTCTTCCATTCTTTTTTTAGTTTTTGCCTAATTCTTCATAAATTCTTAATTTACTCGTAAGGATCTCTAATACCTTTTTTTTTATCAAACAACAATTAACAATCTAAAGCAAATTAATTTTATTTACAAAGATATTAATAAATTAATCGGAGTTTAGTCGAAATTATCGTTATTGGGATTAAACTGCCACATTTATCACCAAATGTGCTCTAAGCGTTTTACATTCGTACTTTATATTTAATATAGAATTTGATCGTCGGAGATATGTATTTAAGTCGCTTCTCGAATAGACAAAGGAAGAGTTCGGGAGGCAGGAATACGCCGTTCTCGTTCATCTTTACTAGGAATTTTGGTTGCTCGGTTCTCCGATCGGCCGTATAGAACGAGGAATGTAAATTGCTATGCATACAATTTTGTAATGTAATTGTGCATATGAATATGTAATAAAAGAAAACTAAACCACTAGGCCAATCCTGACCTGTTTCGGCAATCCTTCCAATTCTCTTAATTTTCGTGTGATAATCACTTTTGACAGTACAATTAATATGTAATCTACATTCATTTGTTGAAAATTATTAGTATCAATTATTATATACTTATATCTATATGAATTTACATCATATATGTTATGGCGTTATGCCAATAACTAGTTAACTATGGTTTTTACGCAGAAAATATAGCGTCACGCACAAAACCTATATACTTGGCACTGGAATTATACTAAACAAAAAATTCGCGCGTTTTATTAATTATTTTCTATCAATGTAGATATAAGAAAGAACTTGTCAAACGTAGTTATTCCGTCTCGTTTATTTCAAATTTTTGCGAGTTTTTTCTAATATTTTTTTATCGTTACGACATATGGATTACTTGCATTAAATGTCGAGCTACAATCTCGGAATAGAGATATGTGATCGACTCAAATGGACAGTCAAGAGAAAGATATATATCGCGAGGTTGTTCGTTCTGTCGTGTAAGGCAACTTCGGCTCACGGTATTATTTTTCCGCTGAGGGAAGCAAGAAGCTCTTCCTGGACTTTCTCGTGCGCACAAACACGACAATCCGAAGACCGCGCGGACAATTCCGCGGCGGCCTATCTCTCCCTTTATCCTTCTCTCGCTCTCGCTGTGCGGCCAACGATCGTGGGAAGTCTCACCTGCGACCTCGTCTCCGGCGAATCAATATTATACGAAAGCATGCGAACAGACCGTGTACCGTGGATAACGTCGAAGACGAGTCTCTTGGCAAAGCGAAGAGAGGAAGCCGCAATCGTCCGCTGTCTTTCCCGTTTGCGAGCAAAATTATACGTTATATCGTGTAACGGAAGATGGGATCAATCTGTAAGAGAGCGAAGATTCGATTGCACTTATAACGCATTTATTTATACAGAGCCAAACAGAATATAGAGATTCACAATCTCCCCTTCGCATATTTATTTAAGAAATAACTTGACGTGGAAATTATTTTCAATACGGTCGAGAGTAATCTGAGAAGAGAATGCACGAACACACCAAATTTAAACGCGAGTACTAGCGGCAAAAAGATACTGTATTAATTGTAAGATATGTGTAATCTCATCTTTATTATATTAGATTCGTAATATATGTAATTAATTAATTAGCAAATCGAACCAAGTTTTTTCAAACAGGAACTTTTAGCTAATAAATTTATTTTACATTTAGTAAAGTTTTCACAATGTTAAATTTTAACAATAATTTTTATTACGTAAATCCGCACGCAACGTTCTCCCCTTGTAGATCGGTAGAGGGTCCATTGTTACGGCATTAAGCGCGTCGCGGTACTGTCCTGTATAAAATTCGAATAGGATTTTATTGAGAAGGTTATACACTACGAGTTTTCACGCCGGATTTAACGGCAGATTTTAGATTTTTATCGCAGCTGGATTGGCGCCCAGCGCGATTTTATCAATCGCGAGGGGAACCGCGAATTTTTCGTCCTCTCATCCTGGAGATATCGAGAGTCAGAGATTAAGTAAGTCTCTAATTATTACGAGTACTAAATAATCACGAAAATTTTTATTCAAGATACTGATTCGTAAATTGTAATTAATTGACAGTTATCGCATTTTTACGACAGAAATAAATTAACGAAAAAAAGAAGTATGTAATGTATAAACTTCTTATTTTTTACTTAATTTACGTATTTTGAAATTAGCTTTATTTTTACGTAGCATATCACGTAGAAAGATTTTCGTTTCAAGTTTCTGAAAAACACTCTCAATGTTTATAATTATTGTAAGTTTTGTTTTACAATCTTGTGTAATTATTTCTCAACGCGTCATAATTTTATGTCACTATTTTAGCAAGTGATTTTTATATTGTTCTATTTTTTTTGCACTTTAGTATTTTTACATTTGCTCTATATAACATAAAGATTTTTCAAAAAATAATTTCTGCTTCCCTAAAGAGCAATCATCCGTATCATTTTTTTTAATATCGCAGTCTTGTCGCTTCTCCCCTTTCAAAATCGTGTCACTCGTCACAATCGTGGCACCGCACGGGGATGATATTTATGATCGGGCTTAAATCCCCGAAGAGAGATAATTGGAATATAATAAAGCAGAGGAGAGAACGGACTCCGGAGGAAAGTGGTGCTAGCGAGCTCTAGAGATTTCGGGGGGAGGGGGGGTGACGGACAACCACTCTGAGGGTGCAGCTGCCTAGGTATTTGCGTGTGCCAGTTTCATCCCCCGGGAGAGCGAGGCGAGCCGCAGGGTGGATGGATGCTCTCTTTGATTTCAACTCTGCATCACTTGAGTCTCCCTTTCTCTTTCTCTCGTGTCTCTGTCCCGACGTACGGAGGAAAGGGTGCGTTTAACAAGTTCTGTACTTTGTATTTTCAAACGTAAATGCAACAGAACGCATGAATAAATTCGCAAATAATGCAAATTAAGCTTCTATGGAATTTGCGTTTAATATTTAAATTATTCAATGCTTTTTGGTTCCGTTGAAGATCGTGTTCTCCTGTGGCACATTGAATTTTCTTACCATTTTCTTATCGTATCTTGATATTATATAATATTCTTAAATTTAGTACACTGTATTTTTAGTAATAATTTTTTATTTTACAGTGACTTAATATCAAATTATTTTTATTTATTGCGATATAAGTAAAATAATTTGTCTGTCATTCATCACGTAGAAGCATGTTTTTTAATTGCGATCTGTCCTTACGATTATAAAAAGAAAAGAGAATGTATCATGACTGATATTTTTAACAATATGTATCTAATTTCTCGCAACAAAAAAAGATTTAAATAGCTGCATATAAAATTACTTTTTAGCGCATGAATTAATTTTTCTAAACTTATATTGTATCTAAAAGTGCGAAATTATTTTAATTGTATATGATCTTTAAAAATTCTTTCGGACAAGGATACCGTATACGACAGGCAAGGGGGGAAGCGAAGTATTATATCTCCATTCGGGCGCTATTACATCTCCACGTTACGTTGTAACACGCGGACGTCGGGTACCATTATTGTGACACGAGAATCGTGAATTAATACTGTATTTGTGTGTCACTCCAGCTGCGAGGATCAACACAAGTGTACCCCTCGCGACAAGAGGGGTACCCTTAATACGCGGCTCCGCTGAAGGGCGGGGAGCCCCGGATTCTATGGTTTGCTAATTTTCACGGGATCATCGTACCGTGACGTTAGAGCAGATTAGGCTCAATGCGGAGCACTGAACTTTCGCGCCTCTCAATGACCGCTTCTTTCCGGACGGTTGTGCCCGATATTCGGTTGCCATCAGTTCATCGTAACCCTTTACAGACACCTTTACATTCTAATGAATAATAATTGTTAAAAGGCGATGGAAAAATTGCGAGTACTGTCACGTGCTGCAATTCCTGGCGCACGAAGTGGGGTTTAAAATTTTATTTTTGATGGGAAATGTTATCTTCTTTGTGTATATACGATTTAAAGAGCGATTGCAAATTGTGTCGTCTAGATTCATTTATATCTTTTTTTTTAACTACAAAGCTACGTGTTTTTTTATTATTCGATTATTACTTGACTCGCGTGTATTAGTTCGGGGTTAAAAAAATTGTTCACCCCGATCGAGCGTGCAAGCGATAAAGGCAGGTGTATCGCCACACCTGCGTCAACCCAGATAAGCTCTCGGTCACTCGAACGCTCTAAACCGATTCATATTCTCTCGAGAGAGCACATATTTGATAAGACGCTCGTTTCGATATACATTATCAGTCCCTCTTTAATATTAACGTTATTTCTTATCGCCATTCACAAATATTATCTTTATAAAACAAGCTCGTTTCCTGTATAAAACGGATGAGAGTCCCATAATCACTGAAAGTTTCCTTTTCTGTTTCCTTTGAAGTTTCCTTCACTGGAAGTTTTTCCTTTCGAGATTCGGACAAATAACGACAAATCTCATGTCGACTTCCTCTTTGAAGGAACCTGTTATTTAAAATATATATATCAAGTATCTTTTAATATTGCATTTTTTTAAATAAGAATTTATATGGGATTCTGTTCGGATAAAGTTGAGAAAATAAGCTAAATGTATTAAAATTATGCGACTCAAGTGATGACAAATAGAAAAGGGATGTTTGCGCGGAAGTCATCCGAGCAGTCTCTCCGGATTCTTTACAAGCACGCAGAAAGGATTTTATGAAAAATTCAAAATTTTATTTCTCGCGAAATATTTTCAAATTCGGCGAGTCGAGTCGAAGATTATCGAATGTTCATTGGACACGTTTATCGAATGACACTAGACGCGTCTTATCGGACGATGAAAGTTTGGAATCGATCGTAGTTATACGCGACTCGCCTCCTCCCCTCCTCCCGGTGGAGGCCACGAAATCGTCCCTAATTGTCCACAAATCGACGGCCACCCTCGATTTCCCGAACCGTTAAGTACAACCACCCCGGAGGCAGTACTCGAGGGCGAGGGGGGCCGCCGTTCCGCTGGCCCCCCTCGACGTCGAGAGGGTTCGGGTTCACCGGGCACACACCCCCGGTAGAATATGGATTCAATTACACCTCATTGTGCCGCGGTGTCTATAAACAACGCTGTTTTCACAGCTGATAGTGGCCCACCGCGCTCTGCGGGTCGCCGAGTGAGCGCGGCTCGCGCAATGTATTTTATTTAAATCTGTCTGACTGAGACAGCTCCGAATTTCGGGGAAAATTTTAACTCTGCCCAGGCTTTAACCCTCATTTTATTTTCTCAATTTTTTTGCTTGAGGAAAAAATCTGCATTCCTCGCGTTACTCCGTGAAATAAAGAATCTTTAAGACGATCTTGCATCTAATTCCCTCAACGTCTAAAAAATTACAAGAGATAAAAAAGATGATATGTACGTAATTTGTTAAAAGATATTTACACAGCAGACATTTAAATGCATACGAGATGATTTATTTTGTAATTAATTACAGTATGATGCATTAAAAAATCAAGCGGCACGCGAAGCTTTGAGAGAGATGTCAGAATAACGCGTAAAATAGACTCATTAGACGGAGGTGTCTAAGAGTTCTCAAGGTCACCGTCATTTTTCCAGAATGCAATCACGCATAATGAAACTCATGGTAATAAAAAAGACCATCGCGATTGTAATAGACTGGACAATGTTTCACCCTATATGAACGCGTAATAACGCAACGGCAAGGATTGAAGTTCCTTATCTTCCGCGTTGCTCGCGGCCTCGCGGAGTTGCTAATGACGATAATGATGTGCGATAATAGATCCCCGCAACGGCAACTGGAAAGATAGAGAGAAAGAGGGAGAGGAAGAGGTAGAGCGCGGGAAACGGGAACTGGCCACGGCGTCGCGAACGACGAGGAGGAAGAAGCGAAGGATCGTGAGAAGACTCGCAGCCGTCGACGCCATTATCCCCGCTGAGTCGCAGGGCGCCGCGACGCCGCAATATCGACGTACCGCCCACCGCGTCTCCCCGCGTTTCCTGCTCTCTTCCTCTCCTTGCCATCTCTTTCTCTCTCTCTCTCTCTCTCTCTCTCTCCCGAATCCACCCCTACTAAAACACAAGGAGCACCTTTTAGAGCGCTATCAACCCTTCGGCGCTTTCGGCCATCTTGCCGCTGCGCTATTTCGGCACAATGCTGCTTAAAAGCATCTTCGAAATCACGAAACTACAGAAACGCGGACGAGATTTAATGACTTAAAAGCTCCACGGTGATAACTTTATCAAATAACGGCATGGCATCAATAAGTTTCTTAATATTGCAAAGACAATAAAACTTTTATCTTTTGTCTCAGTTTAACAAAGCTTTTTTTAAATAATTATAGTTATCTTGACTTCGACGCGACTCAATTATGTTATTTAACTGATGAAAGCGTTTATAGATGAAATGGAATTTAGTTTGTGCATGGCGTTTACTATCAGGAATTTTACTTATCTGCATCCTTTGATTTTCTTTCGAAGAAAGGGACGTGAGTTTTGTCTGTCCATACTTTTGAAAGACCTGCGAGGTGAATAATAAAATGCAATGAGGTTCTCGGAACTACATTTATTTGGCTTTGTTATTCACAGTAGCAGTAATGATGCTCGCTATGCATCATCTCTCTTACGTCGCACTAATTATGTATAAACGGTGCTTATCTCATTGTAATTCGCCTATTTTGATAATTCCTATTTACAAAGCACGTTCCACAGAACGTTTGTAAAAACATCTCGTAGATACAAACGCATAGATCTGCATAACGCAAAACGGCAAGAATTAAGCTGAATCGACCATCGCAAAATAAACGCGAGCAATCGCTCCAGAAATAAATCAAGAAAACATTATTCTTTTTCTAAAACATGTTTGGTAGTCTCTCAAAATTCTGTCGAAGACACTCAGACTGCATTTGTAATCTATTTAAAAAAAAGTAATAAACTAGAATGATGTTTCCACTTTTAAATAAAAAATTCCCGTAACTCAAATTTTTACGCGCGTATATCTTACAATGGCTAATTCAATTCAAGCTGTAACGCCTTCTCGACGAAGTCGCAAGAGATGTATAAATATCGGTGACCATCCCCGTCGCCCGAAAAATCGGAGACTTTCGATGATCGTAAGGTACAAATCGCATTATACGAGGACCAGTGTGACTAGACACGCTTTCCCTTAAACACTAAATAACACCCTGATGAGAAACATCCTCGCGGACCGTGCGACGCATCCGATCCTTCCTTTCCTTATAAGAATGAAGTCAAATTCGCCGTCTACTCGAACGTCGTCCCGTTTTTCGATGTTCGCGGATCTTCCGGCGTCCAGACTTTCGCATACATCGTGCCATTCGGCGAGATATCCGATTTTCTCGACCACGAGAGCGAGTGTGAGATGAATGGATTCCCACCGCTGCCTGAAAGTCGCAATTCGATGAAGATTAGCTATAAACTTGGTGACCGTGAGGAAAATGGATCGGCACCAGGGACACCTTAATCCATGAAAAAAGTGTGAAATTAACGATTGAAATTGCCAAAATATCAATGCCTCCACATAGATAAACACTCGCAATTAAAAAAATCGAAAGTTAATAAAACTCGTGCGAGAGCGAAGCGTGTACGTAACGGGCAGTTACGCGCGATTCCCGAAACTTTTGATAATCTCTCAATTATCCCTGGACAGGCGAATTCACCTCGAAGCACCCCGTATCTAACGGGGACACCTGTCCTGGAATAAAGGGTAGATGGGTAATTATGATAAATCGACCTACGATTCCGCGTGGGGTGGAAGCGGCTCGCGCCCGCGCCACGCCGGTCCGACGCTAATACGTTGTGCACATAATATCGAAATAGCGTGGAGTGCGGCAATACCGTTCGGCATTATCGGACCAAATATCGCGGCCAGCGCAGTGAAAATCGAATCACGGACGAAATTTCAACGAGTTTCCAATTTTGTACATGTGTCGTACGTCACGTTGCAAAATTTAAGCCACGCGCGTGTAGAATCGTACAAAATATTGGCAGCTCTCGACGTTAACACGTTTCAATTAGTTGCAACTCGATTTTCCTTTTGTCAACTCGTCGAAAATATCATAATTCGGAAAAGCTAGCAAACATAAAATTCCATTTTATAATTTTAAGTAGATTTTAATTTAGAGCAATTTTAATTCTGGTTTAACGACGTCGCGCGTCAGTTTAATGCTGCAAATATAAAGAGATGAACCCATCAAATTTTTCGCGTTATAAAAAGCTTGATGTCAACCTTATCAAAGACTTAATAAATAATATCTTTCGACATAAACACATACTAAGTAATCTTAAGAATTTTATTTTTTTTAGCACTCAGTATGGATGTAGAAATTAAATCGACTGTCGCGACACATTAATCGAGAACTGCCCTTAGAGATGTAATTAAAATTGGCCTCACCACGGACTATGACCTTCTTAGATTCGTCCCGGCTGGAGCACCTCGAGAGACCGCTATTGCCCGTCAAAGAGTCGTTACCCTTGTCCGCCCTGACGAGCTCGTTGAGGAAGTTTATGTAACCGATCGCCAGCTTTAGCGTGTCGACTTTCGACAGTCTCTTCTCGTACGGCAAGGTCGGTATGTGGGCCCTCAAGCCCTCGAAGGCGTCGTTTATATTCTGCATACGTCTTCGCTCTCTCATGTTCGCCGCCTGCCGTTGCTGTACCTGCACTTGTCTCGGACATTTTCCCGGTGCCCCGCCGCGCCGATTACTCCGACTTCGTCTACGCACAAAAGTAGCGAACGTTACTTACACAAATTTATAAAGCGCAATCAAAGAAATTCGATTTTATTCATAGTTTAATATTAAAATATATGCTCTAGTATCACCCAGCACCCAAGAAGTGTCATTTTAAAGATTGTGTGACATGACTTGAAATCCTTACTTCAGAAAATTAACATTTCAAAGTAAATTTTAAGCCCAATTTAAAGAATCAGCAATTTTTCGAGGAGAAAGATCATCTCTGGGTTCTCCAGGCTGAGAAAAGAAAGGAAAGAGAAAACAAAGAAGTCCGAGAGTACAAAGTGGCGGAAGCACTTCCGCGTTCACGCGGGGCGCACTCACTCTCTCGCGTGATTCTCCTGATCGCTGCTGTAGACGCTCTCATTGTCACTGCTGTTTTCGTCGTAGAGATAATGCTCGCTGCCGCTGGTGCTACCGGTGCTACCGGACGGATGATGGGACGACGGGATCTGCGACGGGATCACCGCCGGAAGCGTCGCCGTGGTCGGTACCCCGCAGTGCGGCGGCAAACCCGGAATCGCCGGGTTGCCGAGGAAGCTGTGCGCCTCGTATATGTAATGCCGATTCATCATATCCCGCTCGAGATTGTCCATCGAATACATGATGGCGGTGTCCGGTGTCCAGTTCGCGCAATAATCACCCAGATTTGATGATTAGGGGTCTCCCGGTTGTTAATTACAATCTAGTTTCCTTAATGTCGCTTATTAGATCTGAAGATCGATCACTAATTAACGAAAAATATGACTAGATCATGTGACTAGAAGTAGAACGACGAGACTGTCCTGTATCTCACGCCATTTAATTCTTCGTTTTAAACGCCTTGAGCGATAATCATTTAATTATCGGACGATGCTGGCAACTGAATTCCAAATCCTCGTGGACGATGCGTCGAACGATCGCATCGTTTGCCGGAATTTTCGATCGCGCCTACGGCGTCCTCGAGCACGTCTCGAGGATCGGGAGAGATACGATCGACACGTGCCACCTAGGCGCGTGCAGGATAATATTTCTAAACAGCGACACGTGTCTTGGCGAACCACTCCAGGCACGTGTCGAGATTTGTCCAAACACTTGTTAACACTTGGCGCTTACGCCTCGAAATGCTTCGATTCGTGTCCAACGATGCTACTTATGATATTACGACGAAGAGAATAATATCTTCTTATTATGCGTCTTCATATTTTTATCCTTTCTTGATTATAAAATCCCTCTACATTTAACAAATCTTTAATTCACTTTCTTGTAATTGCGGAAGAACAGTGATAGAAATTGCAACGCATTAGTTTATACTGGGCATCAATTAGTTACATTGACTTGAAATCTTCTTTGTCATTATCCCATTGCTGATTTTACATTGCTGTTTGTTTCACGCATCATTAGGTTTAACGCGTAATTTCGTTTACTTTTTCATTGCAAGAAATGTTTGCATAAGATTTTCCAGAAACTTCTATTGAGAAATAATTTGTAATTACGTGAACGCTGTTATAATTATATATACTTTTTCGTTTATTAGATGAAAATGATGGCACTCTAAATTATATTCTATTTTCGCGAACATAAACGGTTTTTTCAACGAAGACATCTGATTTTAAATATTACGATTGCATTTGGCCATTCTTTCCATTAGAATTTACTTATTTCTAAAACATTTTGAGGATGCCATCTTTCAGTTGCCAGATTGCATTTTGCAACTGACACTTTAATCGTCCTCCCTCAGATTTGTTCATTACAGCGATTGTCCAGGTTATCACGATTATCGTCTGCAATTCTTATAGTAATCACTATAAGGAAATTCACGTGTCTTAAATATATTCTAGAAAAAGTTCCCTAATTGCACTTTGCAATTACATTAACATCTGAAATATTCACGGTTTTTACGAGTGTCCAGGCTGTCACGACTATCGTCTCTGAGTATGTAAAAAAAACAGCGCTGTTACTAATTTAAGGTTCTTCTCAAGTCTTTCTTCAAGTTTCCTTATTATTCTTCCCACGCACTCGCACTGACAATTTAGACATTCCCCGCAGATCTGCTCGTCACAAGAAACGTCACCAAATTGTCGCACGTGCGATTTTTCATAGGGAACACCACCGCCCGTCTTCAGGATCGTCCCTGAATGTTCTTCCAAGGGTTTGCCGATTTCGCGCCCGAAAGTCGTAAGCTTCCGCAGCTTCCTGCCGACCTGCAGACCACCTACCGTGCTACGATCGTTTAGGTGGTCTCTCGCTGGACTAAAATCGAAAAGCGGCGAACAGCAAGGCGGAAGCCATGCCGGGGTTGAAAGCCCAGCTACGACCCCATTCGTCGAGCGCGCGACCAGCAGAGCCTGCCTACCCCTTGGTTGCTGGGGTAGCGGTGCCGCCTCTTCATCGATCTGATAAGGAACCGTCGTCGTTCCCGTTCCTAGGAACGGCGTCCCGGAACGCCGTCGGGAGAACCGCGGCTTATCGGAACGTATACTTTCTCAAAAATGACAAGATAACTCTTACATAAAGAAAATCCGCGCAATCACGTCTAAAAAATATAGAAAAACAAATTGAAGAAACGGGTTTAAACTTCGCCATCGGATACAATCAAGCAGAAAAATTAGTGAGAGTTTATTTACCGAGCAAATGCTTGAAAATCTAAAATTGTGCGAAATTAATTATTTCATCAAGCTGCTAAAATATAATTAAATCCTGCTTATATCAAAGTAATTCAAGTTGGAATATAGGCATGTAGGCATGTAACAAGAAAGATGAAATCTAAATTAATTGAAGGATCTTTGAAAACATGGCAACTATTATTTCTCTCTGCATGATATATTAATAGCTATTTATTTTGACAGTAAAATCAGATATAAATAGCATAGAAAAAGACTTTCTTTCGATTTCTCTCAGACAGCGACAATTGTAACTACCTATATAAAATATGTAAGATACGAACTATTGGAATATAAATGTAAATATTTTATAGGTAAATTTTATAATCTTGTCAAATACTTGAATATTCTTTTAAATATTCTATTCAAGCTCATTAAAAACGCTAATCATTAAAATAATAATGTTTCATTCCATAGCCGTCAACTGTCTGTCGTCAACTACTGAATAAAGCGTTGCCCCTTACGCTTGGCATTTTCGCGAAAAGTTTTCATCGTTGTTGAATGTTATTCGTTATTTGCGAACTTGCCTAACTATAGGTTTTGTCCATATCGAACTTACAGAATTTTCAAGTGCAGTCTACGGCGGCTTCATGAATTCGTAATTGTCCGACGGACACGAACGAAAGTCCATCGCAGTGAAGAAAGCCGGTTATAAACCGTCGAGCGAGAGAAAACTTGCGACGCCAAGTAATAAAGTGAAGCACATTAATGTTTTTTTTTTCGCACTTGTACGCAACCTTTTATTTAAACATACATCAATTTTGATGGGCTGTATTAAAGCATAAAATTTATTATATATATTTTATAAAGATATGTGCATAGAAGAAACATGTCAAAATAAATAATACATAGAAATATATACAACAATATAAAACTTTAGACAATCTATAATTTCGCGTCATTATTTAAGTTAAAATTTTATTTATAGCCTTATGAACCGCGTAATATGCATTACAAGAATTAGAATACCACACAAGCATACGTAAAATATATATTAAGGTACATGGCACGCAAAATAAAAATAAAATTTTGTCTTGATATCTGACACAAATTATAAATAGTCTAAAGTGATAGGCTTTGCAATCAAACTATAATATTTATAATATGTAATATAATTACTGTATAATTACATATAAGGCAACTGCGATACATGCAAAATATTTTTTTGCTATTCACGCAATTCTTGACAATCTTCCCCTCCTCTCTTATCAATTGCTAATTCGCTTTTGCGCTCGAGTTGTTATATCTCTCTCGAGAATCTGTTACAACGGCGAAAAGCACATCGTCGAATCACGGATAAGCTTGTCGTAATAGAAAAGAAATTGGTCGCACGTGCGAGTCACGTGCAGCCGCAACGTCGTTGCAAAGGGTTGCGTCCCGGGTTAACCACTTCGGCGACATTTGGCCCTGTCGAGCGAACCTGTAATTATGCGTACCGTAACAGGTAGGATCTGATTTCACCAACACGTTATTAAGCGCTAGATAATAACGTTTAATAATACACTACTGCTACGCCGACAATATGTTTGCCAGATGCGCGCATCATTCTCTAACCAGACAATATTTACTATAATTTTGTATAAAAGGTATCACGTGTCGGGAATAAAAAGTGAGTGTCACCTGTTTTGAGTCGAATGCATTCTTATCGCGACATAAAAATTATCTCGATGGTCGTGCAATTCATATTACTTGTAGCAGAAAATCTACCGAAGAGGAAAAATATTTCACAAATAAAATAAAGTTCCACCGATTATTTTTTACGAGATTTTGCACTTCGCAAAAATTATTATAAGTGAAATATGTTATTCATTTTACTGTGCAATAAGATTTCTTAGAATTAATATAATATTTTAAAGAAAATGTTTAATTCTTTTGACACGACAAAAATATCGATTTGTATTATTTTCTGCAGTAATTGTAATTTAATTTGAAAACTATTTTCTTATAACCTGCAATAATAATTACTTATCTAAGTTATATTTATAGTTATTATTAGAATTATTTATTATAATATTTACTGTATTTATATATCTAATAATCACTTTTTATATTGTAATGAGAGAATAATTGTATTAAAACTGTTCTATCTTATGTATTTAGTATTTACAATAGTATTTAGCAATAGATAAATTCAGAGGAGATATTCTCTTTTTGATAATGCCGCTCAGCTAATAAACTAGGGCCTGTTACAAATATCCTTACATTTCCGGATGATTTCGGGCCTCATCTATTACACATCGATAATTAGCAGCTCCGAAATTATGAGGTGAGGGTACGTCGAACCTGGGTGAGTTATAGTTCCATGAGTTCCATCTGTGACGCTTCTCCGGAAAGAATCGGGAAAACGGCGTTTCCAGTTCCCACGGCTGTAATTAATATCCCCATTCATTAATAATTGCATCTTGCACACTGACACTTTTCGCGTGTAGTATCACACGTGTTAAAGTAATTAAAATATTTAATCGGTGTTTTATAATTATATTCGTAATGTATACGTAATAAGCAACTTTTTCAAAGAAAGATTTAATCTAAATATTATCTAACAAGGAGAACTTGGGAGCTGCGAAATTCGGTTTTACAACAATGATATATATATGCACAGCCCATAAAATTATATAAAATACAATTTTGAATTCTGATGCGAATTACAGATTCTACCTAAAGTGGCTTTTAGAAAAACCAAGAATCGCTTCTCTCTTTTTGCTTTGGTAATCGCGTATACTTCAATCGAATGTAGCGGCCGCAGCTTGTTTCGGTATAATCCGAAATGAAAATACTGCGTCGGGACGGATCCATTGTCCGGCAGAATTTTTGATCCTCGAGATCGAGAGATAACTAAAGGGGATCGGATTTAAATGGCAAAGCCCGCGTGGCCACGTGTACGCGCTTAAATGCGATTCCGGCGATGACGAGACGATCCGTGCAATCTCACTTCGCATCGGCAATCGAATAAATATTATCCCTACGCGCGCGCGCCGCCGAAAAGATTTGCCGTCGATATTTGCAAAATAAAAAACGTACAACGCGATAAAATGCGCTAAAATTTAAAGCATCCCCTTCATATTTCGAATATATACAGACCAAATTATAATCAAAATTAATAGTGTGCTTCTGTGCTTTAGATTTTTCTCAAAATTACTTAAAATCCATGTCAGACAAACTTATAAGAGGGAAATAAAACATACTTTCTAAATATACATTTCAAAGTCTTTTACGTGATTCAAATTGTATTATAGTGGCGCCTTGAATCAAGAATTTTGTGAAAATTAATGCAAGCGAGATGAAAGGCAAAATTACCGAAAAAAATGAGAAATTTTTTACATCTAACTTTTATTGTGGTATTTAAAATTAATATATTATAATTTAGTGCACTATTATATATTTTTGTGATGACATTTTCAATTGCTCTCCGAGAGGCATGTAAAACACAGATTTTCAGAGCAATCATAAGGGGCTCTGGATTAACCGCTCCATGGATAAAGCGATTTTTCACGGTGCATCCTAGCAGGAGGAGGCCACGGCTAACACCTGGTACACGGAACACACAACCCATCGAAACGCACCCGTAAGTGTCTATTAATTTATACTCAGCGGGAGTGTGAAATCGATTTGTGTTCACGAATTGCATCGGGATCCACAGCGAGATGTGCATTCTAAATGATACTTTTCCGCCCAATCATTAATCATACCGACCAAAAGAATTATATCTCATACGCGTATATTAATTTCACAAATAAACGATTAAAATATGTTATATACAAATTTTGTAGGTAATAATACAAATTCTAATTTGAAACAAAAGAATATTGTATTCTTGTTTCGAGCTGCATTTATATTTAGGGATAAATTTAAAATTCGCAATTTTGAAATTCGTGAGTGAAAGTAATGAAACTTTCTCTAAGTTGGGTTCCCCAAATCTCACAATAGATGAGAGGGAGTAGTATACAGTAGTTGTAAATAGTTAAATAAATAAAGAAATAAAAGTGAATTATTTTCACCCAGTGTCTCATCATTGTCACTACGTTTTCAGCATTATCATATCCTGAGAGCATACGTCTCTAGAACGATTACCTAGAATGTGGTTCGTGGAAAATAGCGACGATCGCGAGTGCTGGAGTTCTCACTGTTCCCTCACACTGACACAATGACGAGCCGTAATAACAAATCGATCGTCCGGATGCCGAAGACACGCACCCGCCGCGGGAGGGTCCGTTCCCCAGGAAAACTGGGGAAGGCGGTGCATTGGAGCGTGGAGGGTTTTTGGGGTCTCGTGCCCCCTTTTGCGCGGGGGTCGCGTGTGAGGACGCCGCAGGGGGTAACATCCAGCCCCGGAAACGGTTAGGCGGTACCGGATACGGAGGCGCATTATTAGACAGGTGGCTGGGACTCTGCGGAACACGACAACTTGATGACTAGGACAAGTTCGGCCTTGTCAATGAAGAACTAAAACAGAATGTAGGAAATATATATGTAAGAAATAATTAAGATATTTATCTATTACTTTAAAAATAAAATATTTGTAATATTTTATTATTATATGTATATTACAATTTTATAATTCTATCCAATTTTATATACGTTCGTATTTTATACATTTTACATGCGTGTACCTTGTTCATCAAATGTTTTTCCCCCGACATAACGAATTATAAATAGAATCCTAAATTCTGACGCGAATGATAGATCCGAAATGGATTTAATGGTGAAAGTATGGCTCTAAATCTTATCATATACGATAAAAAAGAAATTATTTATTTGTTAGCAATCCCGTGCAGATATGCACGTGACAATCGAGTATTATTCCACGTGTTATAGGGATATTATTCGTGATATCTATCGAGATCGTAGCCGAGATATCCTTATCGCTGCGTTTGTCAATGAGAAGTATCCCGGAGACCCATTATTAAACGCTATTCATTAAACGCTATTCAAAGCTGAAAGCTCACATGCGTACGAAATGCAATATGCGCTCGCATAAACGCCAATGATTTTCTCGACAATATTTTATGCTTAGTTGCCAAATAAATTCGTTTTCATTCGCTTTCCCGAGCGGATTATATAATTCACAAATTATAATACTGCTGATTGTGATAGATCTAATAAAGTACGTCGTATAATAGGGTCTTCAGAAGTAATTGAAGAATATTACCGATTACTATTAAAAATAGATAGTCTAATAAAAGTTCGCGTGACTGTTAAAAATTCGACGTATTAGTTTTACGATGTAACATTAATTTATATAATATATAATATGATATTAATTTTAAGATCTATTATTATCCTCTAATGTTTTACATTAGATAGAATCTAAAATTAATTAATTAGACATGCATATATACATATATCATATAATTTTTCGGTTCAATTAATATTCGATTTATATTTAACAATACAGGTTTATAATCTTACTTTTGAGTCTGATGTTATAGACTTGATTGTGGATAAAAACTATAAATAGTTAAATACTTGAATCTTACTTGTCAGCATGCAAAAGAGTAACAATCGCGTATTCACAATAGTATATGATATATCTATAGAAAAAAAGTTCTTCCGCGGCGATATAAGTTGCTTTCCATTTACATCCAAACTCATTGTCAGATAATTCTCTGTCTTGTGACGTCATAAGTGTCATAAATAATAACTCGATCAGTTGAATGCACGTTCTTTTTGGATGTTGGCCAAGGGAGATTTAACCAAGTTTTTACCCACAATATCGAGACCGTGTGCTTTAGTGAGTTTAATAGACTCACATGTCAAAAATAAGATTATGAACCTGCAATGTATCGTTAATTGTTATGCGATAGCTGTCATCAAAATAAGCAAGTGAATACAAAATGACACATATCTTACCTGAGGATAAAATACTCACATAACAGGAGTGACTCAGAGATCACTTGAGTGTGAATAGAAAGCAACTTATTAGATCGTTTTCGAACATTCGTGCACATTTTCTAATTAGCAGCCATATTACGTGTGCTTTTCATTTAGCGACTCAAGTCGACACAAGTGTCATTCTGTTTCTTCTCAACACTAGTGAGCAACAAAGATAAAACGACGCTTGTGTCGTTAACTGGAAAGCACCTTAACTTTTCTGCATCTGACAAGAGTTCCGATTGGTGGCTTCTGTTTCGTGAAAATGCAACCGCGTTCTTTATCCTGTTCATGAATACTAACCTAATATGGCCGCCATTTTCACGTTACTCGGCGCGTGATGCCCGACAAGTTTTGATGATTTCGAGCGAGTTAACAACAACCGTCGAAATAATCTCGTGCTCGAGGGGACGTGAGCCATGGCGGAGTATTTAGCATCTATCTTCGGCACTGAGAAGGACAAGTAAGAAGAGACTCGCCGAGTCGTGAACGAGGAGGAGAGACGCGAGTGACTTTTATCCTAACCTAACGTTTTTCCTTTCCTTTTCAGAGTAAACTGCTCCTTCTACTTCAAAATCGGTGCCTGCCGCCACGGTGACCGGTGTTCGCGTATTCACAACAAGCCCACGTTCAGCCAGGTGTGTATTAAATAATTAGCAGTATAATCTAATTCGAAACTGTATTATTAATTTTCTACCTTTCATTAGTTGCCCGCGCAACGAAGAAATAATTAAAACTTTCCTTCAACCATACCATAACTGTTATCTATAGCTTTTAAATATTCAAGTAGTCGATAAACGTTTAATATATTTAAACGAATTAACTGTGTACATTCTTTTCCAGACATGTCTACTCCAAAACCTGTATGTAAATCCTCAGAATTCTGCCAAGAGCGCAGATGGCTCTCACCGTAAGCAATATTATGATTTTACAATTATAACTCGTTTTGTCAATTTGCACGTTAGATATCTTGTTCAATTCCTTTTCAAATTAAAACCGTATATCTACTTTTGTTCCAGTGGTTGCAAACGTATCCGACGAAGAGATGCAAGAACATTACGATAATTTCTTTGAGGACGTCTTTGTCGAGTGCGAAGACAAGTACGGCGAGATCGAAGAGATGAACGTGTGCGACAATCTCGGTGATCACCTGGTAGGCAATGTTTACATCAAGTTTCGCAGGGAGGAAGATGCGGAGAGAGCTGTGAACGATTTAAACAACCGTTGGTTTGGCGGTAGACCGGTATACGCTGAACTCTCGCCAGTGACGGATTTCAGAGAGGCCTGCTGTCGTCAATACGAAATGGGGTAACCTGACATAGAAACCATTCAGTCGTGCGAACATACGTGATAATGAATAAAATTGTTAGTGCTCTTATATATTCCTTGTTTCCTTTTCATTTCAGAGAATGCACGCGTTCAGGATTCTGCAACTTTATGCACCTGAAGCCAATCTCGCGTGAGCTGCGCCGCTACTTATACAGTCGCAAGAAGAGCGGCAGAGGACGATCTAGATCGCGTTCGCGTTCACGCGGCCGTGATCGCAAGCGCCGATCGCGATCGCGCGACAGACGATCGAGATCCAAAGATCGCCGGAAAAGGGACGACAAAGGCAGGGACGGCCGATCTGGAAGATATTAATTGTAGAGAATTATGTTTGTACGAATATTCATTCCTCCAAGCAATCATCATTTAACGGATAGATTTGCCGCGAACGATACTATCCTGCGTACTCCGGACAAAAATATATATGTCTTATATATATTTATACGTATAATCAATAGAATTAGTGTACTTCAATGCTGTGTCCTGAGTCTTGTTAATAACTTAGCGGTCCTGAAGTAATCGAAGGATGTCGTTTTCGTGCAGTGAACAATGACAGACACAAATAAAATATAAGCATAGAAATATATATTTTTTATTTCGTGTTATATTTTTTTTTCATATAAATTATCGAACTTAAACATATACCGTGAAAAACGATGCACGGGCTAGTGCGGTTTACGAATACAACAAAAAAATCCATATGCGCGCGTGCATATGCTTTCCGAAGATATCTATCTTCTACGAATAGCATTGATATAATCATACACACACATTATTACTGAATTACCTCCTTTCAAAAAGCAGATGACAACGTTTCTTCCTTGTTGGATAGTTCTGTATTTTACATTCAAACTTTATTAAATTTTCGTTTTCTTGCGAATGTTATTGAATTAATGAAACATAGACCGTACAATATATTAAAAATTTCAAATTTTTAACATATATATATGTATATATACTTGTATATATACTTGTATCTGTCATACAAAGATGCCTACTGCGAAGTATAATGATAACTGCCAAAAGGAACAATAGAAATGAAGTTTATTGACAAAAAAGGGTTGTCAAACCATCGTCTAAGCGCTAAATAATTTTCAAAAATCAACCGTTTTCTCTTTCTTTTTTATAAAAAGATATTGGATTGTACAAGAAAACACTATCAATTTCATTGGTACAGCTACAAGAATCTATATACAGCTACAAAGTAAAATCTTTCTTTTTATGAAAGAATATATACTTTACACGATTTAAACAAATTATCCAAAGTTTACCTAATTTAGTACAGGCTGGTGCATGTGTGCTCATGGCGTTAGTATGCCTATTAACATTCATGCGTATAAAATTATGATATGCGAATAATTATGATCAGTGACGTAATGGGAGATGCACGCAGTAAACATTTTATTCTAATTCGATATTAAATCTATCCATGGCTATATTGCTTCTTACTCGAAATTTCAAGTATCGCCAAAGTCGTTCCAAATCGTTCGATACGCGTGCAGGCGTCGCAACGTTTTCGCAAATATCACATCGGGATGCAGTAACGTCATTTCGATATACTTTTTCTTTTGTACAATGTTCTCTCTTCGCGTCTGTTACTTCCACATTTTCTTTCTATACCCGTCAAATATTCTATCGCGACATCTTTCCGATTATGCACCCCTCGATATATAATTAAAAAAAATTAAAAAAAAACAGTACCGAATCGTACGATAAAGATTGCGTAATATTCACGGATTTCGTAATATACGTTACACACGCGTAACTTCTTTTCCTTCTTCTCCTCTCTCTCTCTCTCTTTTCATCGACTATCAACAAGTCTCAGCATTATACAGTGTAAAAGTCGTATATTACCAAGATGGTACAATTGAGTCCGACGGAAAAAGATGCATCTTCGTGGTTTATTCCCATCTGAATTTCTCCAAAATATACTGTATACAATATTTTAATTGTACTTATATATATTTATATATATATACAGTCTCGTGTGTACGTGTATGTGTGTATATGTATATATATGTGTTTTATGCAAGCGCACTCGATTTCTCTTGATAGAACAAGAAATTGAGCAGTACGCAACACAGTCTACCTTGCAGTATCTTAGAAGGTACATTATCTTTTTTTTATTTTTTTTTATTTAAATCTTGCTTAACTTTATTTGCCCTCTCGTGTTTTACGGTAATATGGTGCTCCAGACATTTCTCAAGTAATTCGTATCTAAGCACAGAGGTATTAATTCTTTCATTAATTCTCTTAAGACAGCTAGTTGAGACTGCCCGTCATGTGTAATGACATCACTTGTACGCGCCGTAAAAATATTTACATTGTTTAGATTAATAATTAATGGTTACGATACTTCAGTAGTAGTGTTCAGCGGGGGATATACGAGATCAACGTTTAGGGGGGCTAATCGGCGTAGACGATGAACTGTTGATTGTCCACATCTGCAACTTCAACTTGGACGAATTGAGGCTGTTGAAGTTGAATTTGTTGTACTTGTCTCCCAATCGCGTTTCGGGATCTGAAATTACACAAAACAAGATCTCGTCAGATATTTAAGTTCCCCCTTTTTTTCGTTACTTAACATTTTGCCATATTGATCTTCTAAATTACGAGCGTTTACAATGAATTTGAGCACGTTATCTCTTTAATATCGTAAAAAGCCAATTGGCACACCAGGGGATAATGATTATCTAAATTTCTAAATTATCTCCGTCTAAATAACTCCTCGAAAAAAATGTTTTCAGGCTTGTGTCTTTTTCGTTTCTATTTCAAATCTCGCGTGAACGAAGAAGCGAAACTTACTTGGCCTTCGCGTGAGTTAATATATGCGACTTGAGGTTCGTTGATTGCGCGAACTTTTTACTGCATCCGTCGAATGGACAGACGTAGGGTCGGTCGCCGGTGTGGATTCTCACGTGAGTGCGGAGATTGAAGTCGAGACTAAACCTTTTCCCGCATCCCTCGAACGTGCACTGAAACGGTTTCTCTCCCGTGTGCACCAATTGATGCCGTTTGAGTTTGGAGCTCTCGACAAAAGCTTTGCCGCATTCCGCGCACACGTGCACCCGTGGCCCGTGCGTATGCAAATGTTTGCGCATCGCGCTGTTATCGCGAAACATCTTGGTGCATCCCTTATGGGGGCACGCGATCGTTCGCTCGACGCCGTCCATCACCGGAGGCTTGCGCACCTTCAACTTATGACCGGGTCGCGCAAATTCGGCAAGCTGCTTCGGATCCGAGAGATCCAAACCAGGCATGCCGTCTGACACCGAGCTGTTCGAATTGAACTTGGCATTGGACTTGCCCGTCATGTATTCCGTGTAGTCGGGATCCGGTTCTGGATTCGAACCTTCATCTGGAACATCCACATCCAGGTCAGGCGCTAATAGGATGTTACCTTTAACAGCAACAAACGGAGAGCGGTCCCAAAAAAGCTACGGTAACTTTTCAATTTTTTGTTACTTCTACTAACTATATGATATATATCATTTAACAATATATCATATAGTTCGTGATATATAGATTATATATTCTGTGTAAACTCTATATAATATATAGGTATTTTTATATATTTTTATGAAATTATATCTGACAAGAGAAAACAATAAACTTGGCAGGATTGTTGGAGGAAACATTTAGGAAAAAAATTTACAATAAAATTGCAACAAGATACAATTTCCATTAAAATTATTATAATATTAAGTCGAGGCCAAGACGAATCTTAATTTAATTTCTTATAATTTTCTATGAACGAGGCAATTAAAACTATTCTTTGTACATTCATCAATGCTTTAATTACCTTCTGAGTTTTCTCAAAAATAAAAATATTACCTAAAATTATGACATATATATTTAAATACATATTAACATTATTTTTTCTCGTTGCAACCTTAAAAAAAAGTGTTTAATTATTCAGGAACCGTATGGGATAAAGATAAGGGAATGCATGTGCTGAAAGGGAAGGAGATATCCGCGTCCAATAGTCCCCCTCCCCTAAGTTCTTTCCGAAGAAATTAACCAGGACAATAATGGCAAAGCTCGTTTCGGAGTATTTTTGCGAAATACGATTCGGTTTTTAAATGACATGACAAACGGGAGGCGCGAATCAACGAAATATCGATCGGGGATCGCTCGCCCGTGTCATCGACCGAGCACACCCGGTATGCGCGCTCGCGGTGCAACATGGATCTGTCGTGACGTCAGAAGTCGGAGCATCGCTCCGCGGCTCCGGCGCGTCGCCTGGACTTCTTTTGTACGGTTCGGACTGTCGAGATATACATGCCATTTTTTCCCCCGCTTGACGAAACGCAGCTAGCTCGTTCTAACGCTCTAGCGCCGTTTCTCTTTCAAATAGACGGCAAAATTTAAATGTATCGTCGGAACAACGTCGACAGGACACCGAGTGCCGCGATGCGCCGCGACGTCGCGTCGCTCGGCTCGCCGCGGCCGTCGCCATCGCCGCCATTTGCACGGCGGCGAACGGGCGGGCGATCCGCCGCGTAAAAGAGGCCATTTTCAAAATATGGCTGCCCCCGTGGGGGCCAAGCATAATGGCGTTCGCGCGATCAAAACAAACAACGCGGCCTGTCAAGCCGGCTGGGCCGCGCGGACGTCGCCGACGGCCCGGATCGCCGATTTTTCCGCGGGGCGATCGCGCGCCCGTGCAACGACGCAGTATCGATCTGAGCATCGCACCGGAAGTGCGTACCCGCCCGTGTGCGTGGAGGATACGACGGGCCAGGAGGAACGAGGGGAGAGAGCGAAAGAGAGACAGAGACGGAGAGATAGAATGAAAGAAAGAACGGTCCTGACGGCCGAAGGCTCGGCGAAGGGAGAACGCGACGAATAAAAGGAGCGAAGAAAAAAATAAATACGGTCTAAGAGAGGCGAGAAAAGGTGGCAAAGAGAGAGGGAGAGAAAGAGAGAGATGTCCGAAACGCTCGCACCCGCGTGGCGCGTGGCGTAGACTCACCGTCGTCCGTGCCGGACGCCCACATCGTTACCGAGAACTCGCCCTCGAGCGTCTTGATCTGCACCTGCTTCTGTTCCCACTTCCTAGTCTTGGTCTCGGTTGCCATCTCGCCGAATATCGCGTGGTCGGACGCGCGGAAACGCGTGCCACCGCTCTTACGCGCCTTCTTAGCGGCCTTGCGCGACGGTCCGGGGCTGGACTCGACATAAATGTCGTTGTCCGGCACCGGGATCTGGTCGTACACGCTGAGCGGGTCCGCGCCAACGATCTCCTCTTGGGTCTGCAGTATGATTTCCTCGCGGCCCGGCTCCGGCAGCGGCTGCAGCGCTATCATCGGCTGCCCGTCCTCGCCCTCGATCGTCGTCTCCACGGTCTCGCACGGTATCTCCACCGGGATCGTCTCTATCTCGACCTCCTGAATGTCCGGTTGAATCTCCACTTCGGTTATTATGTCCGAGGACGCCATATTAATCTCCGGCGGCGACGCCATGTTAACGTACCAAAATGGCTGGCCTGGCGACACGGGCATCGGCGGGGACTCGTCGGACTCGAGCGTCCCGCGCCCACGTGACCCGCGACGCTCACGCGCCAGGGGGCGCGACTCTCGCCGCAGTCACGGCGCCATCTTGGGAGCGCGACCAGATGCTCCCTCCGCGACGCGGCCGAATCTCACCTTTCTCCTTTCTTTTTCTCTTGTCGTTATTTTACTCGCGTTTGACGGCCGTGTGCGCGATTCGAGAATCGTCCCGCCGATCAATGTTGACTATTATCTGAATCATTTAATCCAAGGGACGGAGACGCAGGGGGTCTCGCGACACCGAGAACCGAAGTTAGGTTAGGGACTGCCTGCTGTCATCGCCACGAGCCACGATGGACCTGGCCAAAATGTCGAACGAGAAGAAATTGCACCTCTGCAAGTGGTATTTTCGCGGTACGTTGGCGTTGCGACGCGATAATAATTTTTGGTCTTGATACCGATACTTTGCGCAACGATTTGTCAGATATTAAGATGGGATTTAGCCGGTTTAGCTTTTACATTGTTGACCTCTTTTCAACCGCTTTTCTTTTGCCTTCTTGCCGATATTAATCGCCTATCTCACTTTTCCTCCGAAACCTAGACATATAATAAATACAGGGAAAGGAACGTAGAGCGTAGCCAAAGGTCGCATCAACTTGCCGATATTTTCTTCAATTTTTCTTTGTTGTAGCTGGTTTTGCGCTTCTGCCATTCCTGTGGGCCGTGAACGCGGTTTGGTTCTCGAAGGAGGCTTTCGTAGCACCATCTTACGAGGAACAGAAACAAATTAAGAAATGTTGGTATTGATCGACTTACTTCCTACGACAAATTTGAGATTTCCTTCTTTAACGATACACATTTACGTTTCAGATGTAATTTTCTCTGCTATTGGCGCAATCATTTGGACAGCTGCTTTGGTGGCTTGGATAATCATCTTCCAAACCCAAAGAGCTGCGTGGGGTGACTTCGCCGATGCTATCAGCTACATAATTCCCACTGGTATTCCTTAAGTTTAATGTTTAAGTTTACATCGGTACAGAATAATTTATTACAGAAATATGTATAGTAAACGATTGTATATTAAACTGTATATTTTTATCGTAATATAATTATAAATTCGTATGGTAACATCTGATATTATACAATAAAAAAATAACATTTTTTTACATTTTGTATATATAATTAAAAAATATTGATTTCAAAAATTATTTAAAATAGCAGCCCGTTATCTTTTTTCCGTTTAAAATTATCTACATTTAGATTCGTGTAACAGTTATGACCAAAATACTGTCCAAAATACACTATTTATTTCCTTATTAAATTTCTCGTATATTGACTGTAATTTTTTTTTTTTTCGGAAATTTTATTCGAAAACGCTGCACCTCTTTAGGTGTCGCACGATGCGAGCAAAGTTATAAGTACACAGATCCAGACGTAAGAATACCTCCGCGTCTACACGACAATTTGCAAATTTTGTTTCGCATTCTAAATTTGAATAACTCTTCGTCTTTGTATGTACGATCTTATGTCTCTGTAAACTAATCTGGACAGAAGCTGAAACAGCAAAACACAGGAAGCGCGTTACTTGCGATGACTTCATTTCTACGTCAACGAACAAGCAAAGCGGACTCACCAGTAGGGCAAATAAATCCGCGCACATGAGCATGTAAAACACGTTGTCCCATCCGCTCCATCGAGACACCAGACCTGCTAATAACGGACCAACCGCAGCACCAATACTACCAGTTCCATCGATAATGGCAGTCACTGTAGCTAAGGCCCTTGAATTTTCTCCTAAACTAGGATGAGTTCCCAGTTCGGCCGATACAGCGGTCGTTATCAATGCATAGGGGCCATTCACTAATAGTCCCCCTATCAGTAGTAATACTATATTGACGCCTAGGCTGGTACTTCCGATATAGTCATATATAAACAACTGAAATATATAATACATGTATTAAAACACAGGTAACTATATACATACATTCGAATTTATATTGCGTATTGTCATTCGAATTTAACTCATGTAGTGGCTCGCCAATTTTTGCAGTCTTATAAATATTATGAAACACATATTAAAGGCAAAATTATCTCTAACAATGTGGAATGTATGCGTGAAGTTACCAAAAATATATTTCCGGCACGGAATGTATCAAGAAAAATATTGTGCTTACCGCAGGAAATGCAAGTCCAAACATTGCGGCGCATGTTAACGCGCTCATCCCGCTATAATCGGAGAGAACTCCAGCTGCTATGGCGCCTACTATACCGCCCACATCGAACAGAACCGACAGATCCGCACTCACAGTCGTACCGTATGTAGCTGCAAAAAATTCTTGTTAAAACTCTAAAATAAAATTACATCGCTAGTCGAAGATTAATGTTGTCGCGAATACCAACTTGATGCCGCGATGTACAATGGTAACCAATAGAGGAATGTATAGCTAACGAGCTTCGCGAAAAATAGTGATAAGGAGTACTCGATGACACCCGGTATCTTCATGGCACCTATGAAGCCAATTGCGCTATTACGAGATGTATTATGCTCACGTCGGTGTCCAGACAGCATTGGGCTGGTTTCAGATCGTTCACTTGCCAAATTCTTTTAGACATAAATTACATGATATATTATTACTAATACTATTTGTACACACGTTAAAAAAGCAGTTATGATATTAATTAATTTTATAGTAACACTATTGTATTGCTGCTCACACTAGATACATATTCTTGAGCGGTTTAAGAATTACGAATAAATTAAATAAACATATATGTATATACCACATGCATTGCAATCTTTTGTTGAAATTGTTATATTTTAAAGGAAAATAGAAGCGTTAACTATATGGAAGAGTGGCACATGCACTTACGTCGGCAGCAAGTTGTTCACGGTAGACACAGCGATAGATGACACGCTACGTACAGTAGATGTTTATTTATTATGGACGTGCAAACTAAAATTCTACTAAAAATAATTTAACGATTTATCTTGGCGCTTATATTACTAAAGAAACCTAGGGAAACTAAAGAAAACAAAACTGTAATCATAGAAACGTGAGTAGAGAGAGAGAGCATGCTATTACGTGTGTTAATCGACAAGTAGTGTGTTAAGTTACATTTTATGCTTATTAAAATTGAAAAAAATATCTACTATGATAATACTAGGATTTGCTGAATGAAGAAGCGCAAGAAGACCACGACTACGGGGAACTTACGTCGGTGACACTACGAGATTCGTAACCTACGTCAGTCGAGTCATCGTCCGAGCTATTCGTTACATCAATTTTCCGATATCCGAGAGAAGAGGGCGGGCTGTATCCTATGTCGACGGGGTTCGGTATTAGAAACAGGAAGACGATGAATCCCACTACTCCCATTATCACTCCAGGCACTATGAAACTCAGGCTCCAATCGGACTCGACGTACGCCGCCGCGATCAAACTGCCTAATATATTTCCTATGGACGTATGAGAGTTCCACACACCGAAGATCAAGCCGCGCTTGCCTTTCCCGAACCAATTTCCCACGACAGTTACTACGCCTGGCCATCCGGAAGTTTGAAAGACTCCACCTAGGACCTATATAGGGGGACAGAAAAGAAGAAGGGTGAGAGAACGTCTGCATCACTCATCCAGTATGTTTTACAACGTATCAATATTTACCTGCACGAAAACGAAGTACCACAGATTATGAATATTGTACGGTTTAGCTATGCCGAACAAGTAGCACGATATGCCTGACACGAGCATACCAATGGAGAGGAAGTATCGCAGATTTACTCTCTCCGCTATGAATCCACTGTGTAGGAAAAAAAGAAGAAAGACGATTATTGACAAAATTCCATAATAGCATAAGAATGACGCGGTCACTTTAAGATATCCACCTGAGAAACATAGCCGCTGCGTATGCGAATAGGAATGCCGAGTCCAGCATGCCGAGCAATGCCGGTGCATCGTTCGTGTCTGTAGAAATAACAACACGCAGATTATTCGCACATTCTAAACGTTTATTTTTTTTCGCGATATTGCTTCATACTCATCACTTTCTCTTCTTACCAAATGGAGCCCAGTCGCACCAGGTATCCCGATTACTGTCATTCACTAAAATATCCGCGGGTACTGGCAGATCGCTGCAATTGAGACTCAGGACATTCTTCACCACGGATATCGGCTTTCGAGTCAAATGGTAACAAGTGTACGCTAAGTAAGTGAGCGCCAGTACGCCTCCTTGATGCCAGGCCATCCAATTCACACGATGATGCTCGCAACGGCCGCCACACATACACCTTGCGCACTGCAGGCCCCACGGCAGATCCTTCGTCGGTCCACTCATATTTAATACTTTCTTCGAGAGTAAGAATAAGCGTATTCCGTGTTCGTCAAGCGAGTATTAAATCTCTAATCGTCGAACAACAAAACAATGTGCTTTGTACTTTTTGTAATCTTTGGTCGCAGAATTCTCTTTGTGCGGGCAAGATCGAATAATCCTTAATTATTACGTATTCTGACGTACGTAAAATGCAATTGGATTAAAATAAATAATTCAGATCACAATTATATTAATTAGCTAAATTGACGAATACATAGAGATCTCTTTGTGCGATCTCTCGACAAATTATCCATGTACGACGTTGCTTCCAGGACGCTTAGCATAGTACTGATTGTTCGTCCGCTACCGCCCAGCCGCCCAGCCCAGTGGCAAAGTGTCAATCGAAGCCTAAACTAATTGACAGTAGTAAATAAACGCAGCTGTCAATCATAACCTGAAAACGGAGCAAGGATCTGTAAGAGGATTCAAACAGCGGCGACGAGCATCTAAATATTACCTGTCCAGTTGGAGGAGATTCTGGAACCGGATAAAGATTCTCGGTAAATGCAATCTTGTCTTTTGTCTTTCTTCTCCCTCCGCTTTCTTCGGAATGTAATGGATATTTGTTTATACACCACTACGAGGGGACTGTTGCGACGTCAGCAACGCCCACACACACATACACACACATCCCGGACAGTCCGGACTCCCACGTATGTTGCTCGAATGTCTGTTGTATCGATACTAATTGCAACGTTTTTAAATACGTTTATTATTACATGGTCCTTGGAGAAATTACTGCCACCTGCCACGTTAAATAAATATATCGCGCTGCGCAACTGCACTAATAATCATAATAATGATCGGTTTGAGGTTATCTCGCGACAGCAGTGACCGCTCTTTCCAAAGAAAATCGAAGGAATTGAAATTTTTGTACGCGCACAGATATAGGCAGATCTAATATTGATTTATATAATGTGCTTACATTGCTGTGATTTATGATTACAGAACACAAAGTGACAGATATTTCAATTTGGACAACCGACGTCGCCGTAGAATATGCCATGAGTGACCTCAAGGTGTATCCTTATTTTACAAACTAGTTGATAATAAGTTTTGTGACTCAATTCGCTGCCTTTGAAACCTTAACGTTTACACAGAGATCTGTCCGTGCCTTTCCCAAGCGCCAGAGAAGCAGAAGTCGCGTATCAAGTGCTCAGAGTTGACAAGGAGCCGTCAAGAAGCGGAGTCACAAAGAAGCTTACGTTGAACGACAATATTCTGGAAGTGTAAGTGCGAAATTATTAAATCTCCCTGTATGACGTTTCATTGACGTTCACCATTTCTCTTCTGTACAGGTCATACAGTGGTAAGGAAGCAAGGAAGGTACGGGTAGCCCTTACATCCTTCTTCGATAATATACTACTAGTCACGGAAACCATTCAACGATTCGGTCCACCTGAGCCGACATACACTCATTATTGAGCCAACGCTTTTTGCCGATTATATTTTACTGTTGGTTTTTAAGTATGGAGCATACTCCTGCGCCCTATGGCCCCAGGGCCGTCTACGGATACGTCATGTATATCGGGTCGAATATGCTCTTCCTGTTGTACATGACATGGGCGATAATACCGGACGAAGTGCTGCACGACTATTTAGGCCTGACGTATTGGCCCTCCAAGTATTGGGCAGTCGCGATCCCCGTATGGGCGTTGACCGCCCTAGCTACATTTGCGTTTCTGATTTATCCGGCTATCAATATGCTGATAACTCCAGATATCGATGATATTAGGACCATCACGGATAAGTACGCTCTACAAAAAACCGAAAGTACTCCAGGCGCTCCAGGCGGAATACCGGCTGTGTCCGACATACCGATTACAGAAGTTTGCAGGAGATTATATTTGAGAAAAAAGAACTCATAATTGTTGTAATAATTATAATTTATTTTTCCTAACGCGAGCGTGAAATGGGTCGCTTCGCTCGTGCGACCAACTTCACACTCATTCAGAATCGACCACTTTTTCCACTAGTTTTACAATATACTATTTTTGCATTGAGGTGAGTGTACAATTTGTTAGGAATAATCGAGAGACCCGCGCTCCATGCGAATCTGACAAATAAAATTTTAAAAAGAATCTCTGAACACATGGTGTAAGACCGCTTTTCTTAGAAATTCTGCTGAAAATTATTACATAGATTTACGTTGCCATTAAAATCCATAATGTTTCAAAATCGAACTTGTATCACGGGACCACATTTTCAAAATAAGTGACTTCCTACGATATTGTAATAAAATCACATACCAGAAACAAACATGTACATATATTGATATATTTTATGCATTATTAATAAATGTACATACAACACTGATTGATTAGCAATTGAAATCGATGGACGTCATCTTTTTTTCATGATATAAGAATCAATGATTATATACCTATTATATTTATATTATTATTATGTGTATGTATAACATTGCACACACATTTTTACACTGTACATACATCACTGTATGAGGCATCTCCATTCTGTACATTACATAATTCTACGCAGGCCATTATGGACCACGGAATGAAAGTGTCAACATTTCAGTTCACGATTATCGCCAATTTACAATGAGAAACTTGATTCTCGAGAAGGACACGTGTGAGAGGAGTGACGCTGACACAAATGACAGCAAGGATAATCCTTCCGTGCACGGCTTTGATACCGGGAATCTCCGCAAGACTGTCGTGGATCTGCGGCAATCGTTAAGAGATAAAATTAACAAAAATGAAATATTTTGTAGCTTCGAAATCGTTTCCACGAGGAAACCCGGCGCGTTTTACCGAAGGTCTGTATAATGAAAAAGATCGGGTAAAGTCACAATACGAGAGGACTCGACTTTAGATTCGCGATAGTTTGATATTTTATTAAGGTTATAACTGTGCATGAGAGAGAGAGAGAGAGACTACAGTTTTTTAAAAACAAAATTAATCTTTGCTTCTCAAGAAGATGATATAGGACAAAAAACAAAAAAATATATATATATTATATTTTGTATATTTATATATAAATAAATGTATGTAATATTTATATATGGTATGGACATCAGACTTCTCATAGATATGGAAGAGTATTCGCCTCTCTTTTACTCATTAACGTGGCATAACGAAGCAGCTTCCAGCAACGATAGCTATCTGCCGTTGGACTTGGTGGAGAATTTTCCGCCCAATACTCTTTTACATCTAGCAGCTAAGGGTCTAAAACGCGACGAGGTCGTCCGTATCCTAAAAAAGACCCTCGCCCTCGGAATAGTTAATATATTTGCATTGCGAGGAGGTAATTAGTCGTCGGCTTCTAGGACGGCTTTTCGGCCGAACTCTGATTAATCGTCTCACCTATCTATGTAATCACGTATATCTGTAGTGTTTTGTTAACATAAAATAGAATAATAATTAAAAATAATAAATAAATAGAATTAATTTTTCTGATAAATGAGGAGAAAAATTAGATTAAAAACGATAAATTATCTGAAATATTTCAAGCAGTCTCGAATTAATCGCCGACTAATTAATTTGACCAAAATCGCTCTCAAATCGCGTTGAATCTTTCACAATGGCGAAACTCCAGAAATGTGTTCTTTAATTTTTCGAGATACGTTCCACTAGGCTCGAATTACTCCTGCAGATGCGAAAGCGTATGTTGCAATTTGCAATTAATGTACCGTTAAACGATCGCGATCGATACAGTATTGCACGTCTGCGATTATCAGAGCTGGGAGAATTGAATTCTTCCCCGAAGTGTTTTGTCGGGAAAGTACACGTTTGGCCGACTTGCAGATTCGTTGTCCGAGAACGGCGACTTCGAGCACGCGGCGGATCTGGTTGCTTTCATCAGAGAGCAGTTTGGCGACACGTTTTGCGTGTGCGTCGCGGGTTATCCGCAAACGCACCCGGAGTCGTCCTCCAAGGAGCTCGACTTGCATCATCTAAAAGCGAAAGTAAATGATCGTCGAAGTTGCGATCGAGTTATAACTCGCGATCGAGCATGATTCATCAAGCGAGAGGGGACAATATATATTCGTCCGAGCAATAATTCCAAATTTTAAAATATTTCCAGGTGGAGGCGGGCGCGGATTTTATCATAACGCAAATATGTTTCGAATCTCGGCTCCTGATAGACTTCGTGAGGGATTGTCGAGAGATCGGGATTCGAGTTCCGATCCTCCCCGAGATCCTCGCGCCAGCGAGTCACGCGTGTCTGGAGAAAATGACGGACATATGCGGGCTCGACGTACCGGTCGAAATTAAAGACGATTTGGCACGAATGAAGGACGACGATCGAGCGGCGAGGAAATATTCAGTCGACCTAATTACGCGGATAATTACGGACGTGATTAGAAGCGGGGTAACGCGTGGTTTTCATCTTTCCACGCTAAACAGGTAAAACACGTCAACGGATGAGCTTTCAAGCGAGAATTTGAGAAAATGATTTTTCCTACGCGTAATTATATATATATATATATTTATAGATTATCGTTGGTGGCGGAAATATGCAAGCGCGTAAAATTTCTCGGAGCGGAAAACTCATAGCGGAAACCTACGCTCTGGATTCACATTCCAAGAAAGTCACAAACCAAGCGGCAGAAAAAAAAGAGTGTTAATACAAGTCAATTAATTTCTTGCGAAACAAAATAAAATCGACCGATCGCAAGTTCGATCCTTGCGCTTTATTTTAATTATTATTAATTAATTTAATCATTCGTTGCGATCATTCAATCATGTCAACGCTTTCATGAACCGAGACATTTTAATTTCCACGCCGTGAATAAAAACATATATCGGTGATTACATCCCGATAAGTCGGGAAATCTCGACGCGGGTCGCGCCGCGCCCGCGGCCGCTCCTGAACGGCCTGAGGTCTGAAGCGCGCCGCGTTTCGGCGCCACGAGGTGCGCTGGGCGCGTGCGCGCGCCGCGCCGTTCCGCGGCAAGAGCGGCGCGGCCGGGAGCCAGTCGAGTTGAGGCGCCGCAGGCACCGCGTGGTCGGTCGATTAGTCAGAGTAGTCAGACGGTCGAATCGAGTCGGTCACAGTTCGAGGGTACGGGACACGGGACGCCCGCGCAGGATACAACCCACGCAGGATAATAAGAATGGCGCTCTTTCGCTTCACCCCGAAACGCTGCCTCGACGTTCAGGTGAGTCTCTCGCCCCCCGTCTCCCTTTCCTCCCCTTTCTTTTTCTCGCTCCCTTTTCTTTTTCCGCCCCCGAGTGCCGGAGTTTCGCGCCGTTCCAACGCGCTTTCGAATTTATCAGTCGTTTGTTCGGCGAAGGAAAACTCGAAGAAGGAATCCGGGGCGGACGTGCCGTTCGAAATTCGAAATTCCGCGATTCGGAACACGAGACGGACCGCCTCCGGGCTCCGGGGTTTATTTGGGGCGGATTCGCCGACCGCGAGTTTTCGTCGCCAGCGAACGGCTGGCCGCGGTGTTCTATCGACCGGCTTTCGACGGAACTCTCTCCCGTCCCACAAAAGAACGAGCAAGTAGGATTCCGAATTCGTCGATAGAGACGATATTGAGCGGCCGCGATCGATATTTCACGGTCGATCCTTCGACGGGATCCTCTCGTCCGCTCCGAAACGAATTCGACGGTTTTCAAAAAGGTATTATGTGCGTGTATGTGTGTGCTCGATCGTACGTGTGTATGTCCCTTCTGTCGCGTGTAGGAATGCAGGATGCGAGGCTGTTGTGTGAGTGTGTGAATGTGTTTGGTCGTTGTGTGCGCACCGGGACAGCCGGGACTCTCCATTGTGGATTCGTAGACCTTTCATTTTCGACAGGGTGGGAGGGGAGAAGAGACCGCGGTTTGACGCGTGTGCGTGCGTGCGTGCGTGTGATGTGACCTTGCAGGAGTATCAGTCGATTATTATGAATATTGATAAAGAGTGAGTGAATCTCTCTCCATATTAAAATTTCTTTAAATAAAGTTAGAACAGTCACGGTTTATATTCGTGTCCATGTATATTTACGGCGTAAATATATGCCTGTCTAACTGCAATGTCGTATGTGTGTGTGACGTGTGTGTTTGCGCGTGACTCGCGTGAAACTCGAACCTAGCAGGTAGAGAACCGATAATGAGCGGGACAAAACTACGTCGTGAGGCATTTTTTCGTTGCTGATAATATTTTTTTTAGGAAGTTTCGTCGAAATTATCACAACCTCGCGCACATCCGGTGTCCCAGAAAACCGAAGCTCAGCCTCGACGTCGTACATCGAGGAATTATCTTTTCTGTCGAGGAGAACGTCTCTTTTTGGGATATATCGAAGGTTTCGACCGTTCCGACATTGAACTCGGCATTGGAGTTCTGGGGCGTGCTGCAGAGAGTTGCATAAGGGGATCCCCTGCGCCTTTGAGCATTTAAGTCGATCGATCCGCGGCAGACTGGGTAGGCAATGCCACGCGCCACGCAATGCACTCGGCGTCACATGCACATTGCACCGTAGAATGCACCGCGTTTGCCGGCGCATCGAATCGATCCGGGAATGTCCCGAGATCAAGTCGCTCTTCCCAGGAACGGTACAGATTTATCCACGTAAATGAATTCTGACGTCCGCGAAAGAGAATTTTCCTCCATCGACATCTTTTTCTATCTTTGAGTAATATTTTATACAGGGGGAAATCCTACAATATATATATAGAAAGCAATGGGAATTAAAGGCAGCATGAGTCATATTTTCGGAGTAAATATAATAACTGTCGCGTGTGGTATAAATATATTTAATATTTAATAAAATGAATATAAATAAATTTAAAAAATACATTATACATTTATATATGTGTTATATCTTAACATATTTTCAAGTATGGAGAAATAATACCTGTAATACCGAACGAAAAACTAACATGTGCAGTTAATGAAATGGTAGCAGTTTAAAAAACTAGTTAAAGAGCTAGATCCTTGAATTTAATAAATATTCATATTATGCTAATTATTCTTTTCACCGGTCAACTGATAGTCTCAGAGCTTGCGTAGGAACAATCTCGCACTATCTGCATTCGCGAGACTCTCAAGATACACCTGTATATTCGAAATTAATTGTGACATTAATTACAGTTCTTGCCCAAGGAATGTTTTAGGTTTTAGCGAAATACCAAGGTTTTAGTGTTTGACTTTACAAGCACACATATCCGTAATCGGAAATGCAAACGTCAGCTATCGGAAATGCAAACTAATATCTCTTTTTCACGTCGACGCATCGAAAACAGCGAGCGCGGACAACGACGAGAGGATTTGTAAAAAGTAATCGGATTCTCGCGGTGACGATTTATATTAGTGCGAGGGAGAGAAAAACTATCGTGAGACGGAGATGGTCGAATCTACGAGCGAGTCGATGAGTCCTCTTCACCGCAACGCTGACGTCAGATATTTTTTTCCTCTCTAATTAACGTACCGCGGAATTTCACGATTTAACAGGGGACAAGACCCGCATTGAGTTTCTCTTTCTTTCTTTCTTTCTTTCTTTCTTTCTTTCTTTCCTCCTTTCTTTCTTTCAAGAACGAATTTCTCGCGGTCGAGGCCAGGTCGAGGGTCGAGTTCGAGCTTGTACTTCCGATCCCACCCCGAGCACGAGTAAAAATGATCTCCACTCGCGATTACGCAATACGCGTCGACACATTCGTGCACGCACGCACGTTCGAAATCAACTCGCGCGTGCATTCGCCCGAGTGACACGCGTCGCGTGACTTCGCGAAACCAATCTATACGGGGTGACCGAGAAAAACGTGTTACAAGATATCTGAGAATAATTTTCAGCATTTAAATTTTAAATGGGATAATCGCCGAATCCCCAAATCACACGATTTAAATGCAGTTTCCCATATTCACGTTATCGAAAATCGAAAGTTTTCAGCGTACCGGTGCGTCTAAAAATTTTTCATATTTTGCTTTTAGACAAAAACTTCTGCTTTTTTGTACCGCCGCGCCGCGTAGAAAATGTAGCCTGTCCGCGACACGATTCGCAACGCGCATCTTCGAAGTCCGAACGTGTCGTGACACGTTTTAGAACAGAAGACGCTCTGAGCAGCTCTGGGCGGCGAGACAATTCCTAGCGGCGTATTCTAATTGAATTAGGATCAATATCTCGGTTCGAAGTGGCTAATTTTTCCTAATTATTTAATAATCTACGCATTAAATGACAATAAGAAGCCTGAAGCCCCACAGGCTCGGCCGGCAAATCCTAATAATTCTTCAAGCTATTATCTCTTCTTATCTT